>NW_005842601.1:599577-635049 GCF_000455745.1 Alligator sinensis | reverse complement strand
TTCAGCAAAGCATGGTTAATTTCAATCACATGCTTAAGTCTCATTAACTTCACAAATGCATAAATGCTTTGTTGAATAGGGATAGGATTACCCGGGTGCACAAAACTTAATCACATGCTGAAGTGCTTTATTGAATCAGACCTGTAGAAGCTGAAGCCTTGTGTTTGCCCATAATGTGGGCAGTGGCAGTGCAACCATCACCCTGCCATGGTGCTACACCAATGTGCCTTGTGTCTCAACAATGAATTGGCAGAACTCACTAGGGAGAAGGTTGTCGGTTCCCCAGGGCTTGCAGAATTTTTGCTGATGTTGCTAATGCAAGGACAAGCTGGTAAAGGGTGGGGTTACTTTTTGCTGATGCCCTCTGGCGTGGACAGAGGCATAACTAGCATTTGGGTGCTCTGGGCTGGAAAGCAGGGGTGTTGAGCTGTTGCTACCCCACATACTGTATAATGCTCTTACGGCCTGGAGTCCCTCCCAGGGCACCTGATACCCTCTCTACCTCAGTGGCTGGGGCTGATGCACTGCTTGCCCAAGGCTAGTTATGTTCCTGGGTGTGAAGTCCGTTTAAGAACGGTGGAATTTTCAAGGGATCCAATGTTAGTTAGGGATAACATTTTCCTAAGTGACTTAGGATCCTACAGACAGGGACTGAAACCCCCACAGCACAGAGCTAGGGAGTGCTGCAGTGAGATGCTATACCTACTTCATGTGCACTATGCCATGAGCTGGGCACAGTCTGTCTGGCTTTGTGTGATGCCAGGTGTGTCCTAATAAGCTTACTGGCACATAACCAGACCTGCGCTAAACAAGATCTGCTACATCTGGCTGGGTGCTAGGAGATGCAGAGACTTTCCTTGGGGTTCTCCCTGCATTCATGCCAGTATAGTATAAACATGCCTCATGTAACCAGCGCCCAGATCCTCAAATGTCTTTCACCCCAAAAGTGAAAGCTTTTCAGTCCCCTGAGCCCCCTTTGAATTGCAAGCTACTCTTTTCCTTCAAGAGCTCAGCTGCTATCCTTTAGCTTTGCATCCTGCAGGAACGAAAATGCTGCTGCCTTCCTGTAATGCATTACTCATGGCATGCAAGCTCTTCATTTTCTTTCATCCACTCAGTGCTCTCAGATATACTGTAAATCATATTTAAAACTACATTAGTGTAATGTTTCTGGAGTTGATATTAAGTGAGCTTTTGGGACCCCACTAACTCCTAAATCTTGTCCAAATTCCCCCATCTGAGAAGAATTTACAGTATATTTCATCATGACAGACACTTCCACACCCAAGAACCCACCCCCACCCTTTCTTTTGTGTTCTATTATCCAGCTATTTTTCAGGGGGTGATTGATGGCTCCTGGTGAATGCCTGATGTTGGTGTGAGATTGCTCTTCTGTTTTCCCACCTACCTCTGTAAAAGGAGGGAAAAAGCATAGAAAGGAAATGCATTATATAAAGAAGCAGATAGTGACAGCTGATCCCCAGCCCTCAAAACAGGCTGCAGTCTTTCCTCTGGTGTTTGAACAGTAAAATATTTCTAGTGCAAGGGGGAAGGAGAGACAAAGTGATTGAATAGCTGTATCATTTGGCAAAAGAGCTTGATGCTTTTGTTTTATATCATGCAATAAAATACAAATGTAACAATGATTTCCTCTCTTCCTTGCTCTGTGGGATCTTGTGAGTGACAGAATTATAGGACAGAGACAGCTCCAGAGTTGATAAATGCTGGAAAAGAGAAACAGGATGCTGATATTTCTTTATTTAATTTCTATTATATATGTGTGTGATGAGCTTGATCCCACAAGGTGTTGAGAACTTGGGCCCAATTTATCAAGTTCTTTATGCCACAGGTTTTGGATAGGTGTAATTCTGTTGTTCTAACGCACTCATTCCCCGTCTCATATAGGAATAAGGCTGTATTGATAAAAGCATTATGCCAATATACCACCATTCATGTGATGGTCATTTTACCTCTTTATATATAGAAGTGCACTTCAGTTGATACCCATTTGTAATGTGTACATGAGGCTTTGAACTTGTACTTAGCTTCATGGTAAATTTGTTAGGTCTATAAGTTTCCATCTCCCACTCAAGGCTTATACCTTAAGGATTCTGCCCTCGGTTCTTGCCTCTCTTCCCCAGTTACAGAAACACTCTCACCAAGTCACTGTTGGAGGAGAATGTTTCCCAGCAGCAGTGCTAGTGTCAGACCTTGTAGTACCTCTGTTCAGTCCAAGGTGCAGTTGTGGGGGGACAATATTTCCAGCAACCAATGGAGGGAACTTTCTTGTTTCAGAAAGGAAGATAGAACTGGTCGATTCAGCACAGAGAATTTCCTCACTGATGTTCAAATGTATAAAGAGGATGGCCAGAAATCTGACTACAAATATTAACACCATAGGGTAATTGATGAAATAATAATATTATGTACCTATATAGCTTTTCACTACAGCTTTGCAACTTCCCTGTGATGTATATTAGCTTTATCCATGGATTAAGTAGTTTATTAAGGATCAAAACTGATGTCTGTTGCCAAAAGGGGAATACAGCCTCATTTTCTTTATTCCCAAACTCATGCTTTTGCCAGATAATCATCCCTTCAGTTATCAGGTAAACTAAGCAGGAAGCAGTTATTTTAAATATGAAGGGATTAAAACACGTTAAGATTTAGAGAAAGGTAAATATGCTTATAAGATGGTAGTGCTATAAATGCCATTTATTCTTACCAATAATAACTACTCCTTTTAATGGTTTTCCTTAAAGAAAAATAAGATCTTTATGGATAAATCTGGTGATTAAAAAACATATTCACAATTTACAGTTACTTTTAGTATTTACTTGGCTGAATAGATTTCAGGCCAGTTGCTGATGATTGCATGTGATGTACCATGACTTGGTTGGAAGGCTTTGTGTAGAGAAGAACCCATCAAAAGTCAGTTCCTAGCCACAGCCTTGCTATGTGGTCTTGGATGAACTATTAATCTCTGCATCAGGTCTTCATCTGTAAATGGGGATAACAGTAGTACTTCCTATCTCTCGTTTTTTATCCATGTGCCTAGATTGTAAAGCTAGCATTATTGAGTTCTTTCTCAAACCTCCTTTTGAAACTAAACCACTGACCCTTGTATGATGGAGTGTAGTGGGAACATTTCTGGTCCTTTGGGAAGAAGGGTCCAGCTTGCTCGCTAGGACCTACTCCCTCCTACCCTGCCCCCCACCCTTTTTCAGGGAGCCACACACCCTGTGGCTTGTTTATTTCTCCCTGACCCCACTTACCTTCTTCTCTTGTAGGTATTATACAGCTTCAAAAGAAGGGTTGGAGAAGAAGCTGTATAATACCTATCTTGTGGTGTGGTAGTTTGAGCCCTGTGCTTACAATCAGAGTAACATATGTTCAACTCCACTCAGGATGAGAGGGTTAGACTACAACCCAGGTCTCCTACTTCCTTGACAAGTACTGTAACAACTTGGCTACGAGAGCCAAAACATGGTGGGTAGCTGTGGGTTGTGCTTTTAGCTGTTAACCGTTTCATGACTTGCATGTCCATAATGGGTGTGTGCACACGACTGTATACATTTTGGACTGGCATACATTATTGGCATTATTTTTGCCAATATTCTTAATCTAGCCAATGTGTAGTCTACTATAGTGGATGCTCATTGTGTGTTTACACATATCAGTCCATGCTGCATAGGTAACAGAGTCACAAAACTGCACTAAAAAGCCCACTTATGCACCTAGAAAAGCTGCCATTTGGATGTGCAAACCAGAATTGCATTCTAAGATGTCTGGGGGAAAGACTCTCTCTCATTATGTGTACTTGCAGTGCCACAGTCCTCCTAGTCTGTGAATCTGAGGTCAGTCTGAAATATATCAAGAATGATGGGTCATGCTCTTTCAACTTTGTCCCATAGGTTTTGTATGAGAAACTTAGTAAGCTTAGGAAGCACCATGGATGTAGAGAACTAATAAAGAAGTTCATTTCACTTCTGGAAGCTGATAGAGAACCCAAGGCCCCTGTTTTCACTTGGCCTCCATTGAAAATGATTGACTTTGAGTGAGCAATTGCAGCAATCTTTGCAACTTGATCCTAGAGTCTTTTATGGAAGTTTATGCAGTACATAGAGTAACCTTGAGATAGGGATAACTCATAACCTCTGCTTGACCCTGACTGTGCATCTCAAGTGAACAGGAGCACTTTGTTTAAGATCTTTGGAGCCATGGGAGGCACATTTAGCTTCCAGTCATGAACTGACATTAAACATGTGTGCCCAGAAGGATGTCCCTTCATTTCATCTGTGAATAAGTATTGATTAAGAAAAGAATAAATCTGCACACGTATTGACCTTTTCTGTTGAACTGGTACCAAACCATCAATGGCATTTTTCAAAAATGAAACTCTGATTTGGAGTGAGGAGGGAACATCAGATACTGCATATGTAAAAAATGCAATAAAGGAAACAAAGCATGCCTGACTTTCTACACGTTTTAAAATGATCACCCAGATAAAGGTCAGTTTGTTTTAGGGCACCAGGTACATTAAAAATATCAAATTATAGTGTAGATGAGGGAGAAGAAAGGTGATACCAGAGAGAGAGTCCTTTGGTGACTATTTCACATATTAAAAAACTGATAAGCATTTATCTATGTAAATAGATGGTATCAACCATATCAGATATATTAGAAAAAGGTCCTGCCATATTAGAAAAGGGATAGCTGCTCACTGTAAGTGGTGGTACTACAATGTGATACTGCACCCTTAGGTAGAACTGACTAAAGAGCAAGGTTTCTGATTCGCATCATGCTTTTTTTTATCACGGTTTTGTTGTGAATTACACCCAGACTAAATATTTTCAACATTTTCCTGTGACCTGGAATTTACAAGAATAATTTTGGTAATTGTAGACACCGAGTGTGGCCCCAAACAAAATATGCTTTTTACCCACTACAGCTGCTCAGTGAAATTTACATTTTACTGGTTGGATGCCTTGAACCCCAGAGTCCATGGTTTGGGCCAGACAAGAGCCCCTTGACAGGTGATCTAGAAGTCTTGGCATGGCTGGGCTCTCAAGAGCCACAGACCCTGGGATTTTAGAGTCCGTGGCTGTGAGGCCGCCTGCTGCCAAGATTGCCCAGACCTACAAGGCATCTTTACATGTGCTCCAGGGGGGAGGGTATGGGAGGAGGGGGTGCTGGGGTGGCGCTTTAATTAGAGAAGCTCTTGGGAGCCTCTCTAATTAAAGCACCCACAGCATCTCATGCATTCAGTGTCCCTCACTTCAAAATGGTGGCATGGGTGCTTTAACTAAAACGGATTCAACGAGCGCCCCCACCACCATTTTGAAGTGTGGGGACACTGAACACGTGAGACGCCAAGGCTGCTGGAACATGCTAATTAGCATGCTAATTAGATTAATCGAGTCTGCTCTGATGCGCTGTAATTACAGTGTGTCAGAGCAGACATCCTACATGTCTGCAGCACCCACAGGCATTGGAGCAGACATTCTGCACATCTGCAGCACCCACAGGCATTGGAGGTACTAAGTTTCTGGCTCTATGACAGGCCATCTGCTGGGGATTGTGAAACTATGGGGTGCCTTTGGACAATCTGCCTAATGGGTCTGCTCAGCAAACAAGTCCCCCACACCCTGGGAATTTTAGCCTGAAACAGTCCCTTGATGGGTCTGACTCACAACTGGGAATACTAGAAGTTTCCTGTCCTCTGCCCTAGGGTAGTCTGTTTGGTGGGTCTACTGTAAAACTCGAGACCCTGGAAATGTGGTGTTCCTGACTGTGGGTCAGTCCTGGAATTGAGACCAAATGTTTGTAAAAACTGTCTCTTGAATTTGACAAAATTCATCTTGGACTCAACAAATGAGCATTCTCTGACCAGCTCTACCTCCAGGCTACTGCTCTATGACTAAATGCAATAAGGCCTCTTTATGTACTGGAGAAATGTATCATGTTACAAATGTATTAACTAACATGGATTACTTAACTAGGGTGACGTTAAACATGACTCTGTTATTAGTGTGGCTGACGTCTGTTGGGTTGAAATGATATTGACTGGTTGTGCTTAGCCTACATTGAGTCCTGTGTTGAGGGCAAAATCATAGGGAACAGTTTCATCTGAACCAGGAATTTTGGGCTTGGTGCAGGAATGGTGGGGGAAATCCTCTGGCTTGTGTTTCACAGGAGGCCAGACTATATATCATAATAGCTCCTTTGGGCCTTTAAATTTATTCATTTAAAACAAAATAAATCTCACCTTCCCACTCCCTCTATCTCAGGCATACTAGTGATCAGCAATTTGGGCACAAAAGATGGCTCAGGAGTGCAGGAGCTCAGAGCAGACATGTGTGCTCCCCAGTGCTGCTCTCCCAAGACAGAGAGCCTAAGTGTGACCCTGAGCCGCACACTCAGAAACATCCTGACCAATCCATTCTGCCCAATAACTAGTCTCTGGTGTGCCCAGGGTGCACAAGTGAGCAGGGCTTATTTTGTTGGCAATGGACTTGGGCTCAGGAGGGAGGATGCATAGATGTACCTTCAAAGACCACACAAGTGAACACTAGATGAAAAGTAGAAAAGGTCAAACTTATTCAACATAGCATGTTGAAATGACACGTCTCAGAGATCTTACCCATCTTTCGGAAATCAACAGTGCTAAAAACATACAAACTAACTTGTTTTAAATTAATAGATTAGAAAGTTAAAAGGGGTCAATATAATCCCAGTCTGACCTCCTGTGTAACAGGCCTGAGAATTTCACGCAGTGATTTTGCAAGAAGCCTATAATTTATGGCTGGGCTAGCATGAGAGTCACTATGATTTACCCTTAGTGTAAGCCAAAGGGCATCTTCCACAGTACAACAATCTAGCCTCTGGAGAAGCTGCATGAGTGATAAACCAAGAGACAATCCTGAGCTGTGCATACTTTGGGTTCTATAGTTAATGCCCATTCTGACAACAACACATGCATACAAATTAAGTCCTCTTCGACCTACCAGCCTAGTCAAGCATGCACGTATGCACACCCGCACACGCATGCACGCACACACACACAGAGAATTGTGTACATTCCAACACATACAAACATGGACATGTAGACATGTGATGCGAAGATTTGCACATATAGCTGATACATACATACAAGCAGGCCAGGCCCCATGTGCTCACTTGACCTCTGCACAGGCAAGCAAGCATAAATTCACACAAGCCTGAAGATACACATACACATACATTCAGGTACACGCAATCTTATGCCCAGTCTGTCTCACACACACAAGGGATATCACGAACCTAGCAAATCAGTGAAAGGAATGTCCCCAGATTCAGTGAGGCAGAGAAATTTAGAAACTGGCTCCATTTTCCATACACGTTTTATAGTGCAATCAATTCATATCTCATAATTTACATCAGCTTTGGAGTCTGAATTCCCAGATTGAAGTTCTGATGATATGGTAGTTGGGTAAAAATGGAGTATTGAGGGTATGTCAGCATGATTTCTAGCTGCTGATTCTTTTAATCCTTTGCATCAGAAAACAGAATAAAAAACTGGGGAAAGCAATTTATATGAACAAACACTGGAACTATATCCCATCCTATTATTTTAAAACATCTCTAGGGACTGCAAATGTTTTCTATAAAAGGCCATTTTTTTTGTTACAAACCCTTGTAAATTTCCACCTTGCAACAATCTCCACCAGCTGTCCTAGTTACCCAATTCCATTTTTAGCACTGGAAAATTGAAAAAGGAAACGCAAACTGTATTTGAAACAAAACCTCAGAATGAATCCCACTTTGTCAGAAGTCTGCACCTTCCTACTGCTTAATGAAAAGCTGACATCCCCCAGTCTGCAACCGAACAACAGGATCAGAGCAAAGAAGAATTTGTTAAATCAGCTTTAACTTGTAGAATTTGTATGTATATATATTTACCTACTATGGAAAATAGTGCTGATGTTAATGAAAAACAGTGCTAATGTTAATGAAAGGGAGTCAGCCGCTAAAGAACTGCAACAATATCCATGTGAGAGAAATGCAGGCAAAAAGAGAAGGGAAAAAGAAGAAAAAAAAGGAAACATGCATTAAGAAGAAGCAATTTACCAGCATTAAGTAAATAGCTGAATTTTGCATCTAGAAACCTAAAAGTTAATGATAAATAAATGGGGAAACTTGGGAATATTCTTCTCTCTCCTTTTATTTTATATTTTTTTGCCAGACATGGATTTTCTATAAGCAGCAAATCCTATTGGCAGCTGCTGATACTTTTTGCCTTTCAATGACCCGTTTGTGTTTGATCAACCTCTTGTCATTATCTTTGAAGTTAGTATATTCAGATTCCCCAAATGCTCCTCATACATGGAGAAAGCTCGATATAAGGCTATCTGTCATTTCTTTTTTTGAAAGGATTTTTCATATATTTTCACCAAGTCGCAAATATTGGGGAAATTTGCCCATCTTCGTAAAGAAGCATTCAGCTATCTAGTAACTAATAGTAATTGTGGTTCAGATCTTCAAAGGCAGATTTCAATGGGAACAGAAGACCTGTGGACATTGAGGCCTGGGTTAACAGTGGGTTCTAGACCTCCTTTTTTGGAGGTTCCTATGGAATTGCTGTTGATTTTATGGTAAAATATCTATGCTTGATCAAAATAGACCATTTCAACCTGTTGACAAATTTGCAACATTGAAATAGCCAGTGAAAGAGTTTATATATTTGTCCCTTGGCTGTCACAATCACTGTTATGTATGGACTGTATTCCAATAGAGGCTGAAACCCCCACCAAGACTGAAGGAGCCTCATTCAAAGAGTAGAGAGCTACTTAAAAAAAATAGAAGAGCAAAAGGACAGAGTGGGGGGGACTGAAAAGTGAAGATAATTGGAACTTATTGGATGTGGTGGAGGAGAGGGACAGAACCAATGAGGGGAAAAGTGGAGTGGGTTAAGTTCTTGCCAAAGAGTGGGAAATTAAAAATGTTACTTTCAATGCAATAGACACAAAGGGCTTGGTGGTATAAATAAGGAAATGCAGTAGAGCTTCACTGAAGTCAATGGAGCTCTGGTAACTTGCACCAACTGGGGATCTAGCACAAATCTTGCCTATGCATATATGATCCAATCACAAAAGGGTTAACCTAAGGCTCCCTGCTGCTGCCATTCCTCTCCCATTAGGGGAATTGCCTATAAAGTTATTTTTAGATTCTTCCAGTGAAGGACTTTCAAAGGGAGACAAGCAGGGGAGACAAGCAGCCAGGAGCCTTTGGCTAGTTCTGAGCCCACCCCTCTCAGTTTACAGCATGTAATTAGGGGATAATCATGCCAAAATCAGAGACTCCAAACAGGCCAATTTTATCGCATGTGCTGACATCAATAAGCTTGTTGAGAGTAAGTTATGGGTTGTTGGTAAAGTACATTGGGCTTCCCTGCTTGTTTATGAGCTCGTGGTCTTGCATTTCCCAGAAGGAGCCATATACAGGAGAGATCAGACTTCACTGCTTGTCATTTAGCAGCCACTGGAGTTTTTAGCCAAGGTTAGATAACATACAGCCTTTCCTTGCATTAGTATTTCTTTGTATTATGCCTGTGTCACTGCTGCTAATATTTGGAATTACTCTGTATGAAACATCTGTACAGTGATTAGACCCTGATTCAGTAAAGTACTTAAGTGTTGGCTTAAGTCCTTACCTCTTCAGTGAACACTTAAGCACATGCATAGCTTTAAATGTGCAATGAAAGCCATGCATGTGCTCTAATTGATTTGCTGACTTGGGACCTTAGCACGTTGGATACGGAGAACATTAGCGTGATTCTTTGCACAAGGATGATACACATCTGTGAAGTGTTCCATATTTTTGAGTGGTATTTTTTTGGTCTGATGGTCAAGGATGGCCTAGTACTCTATAAGAAGGTGAAAATAAGAACATTGTGATTCTCCTGGTTTCTGGTGCGGCTTTTAGGAGAAAGTGACGGACACTTCTGTACATAAGACATTTAAAACTTGATTGAACAAACAGGTGAATAAAGCACTGGGGGAACAATCCTACTTGGCTGTGTAAATGGAGAAAGTCACCTAATAGGTCTTTTCCATCATCTACATTTCACGGTATTTCTCCCTTTTTTCTGTATCAGTGACCATTATGATAATGACCTCATTCATAGAAATGCTTCCAAGCACCTTCCTGAGCTGTTTCCATTTCACCAATGCGATGGAAAGGGCATACTTATTATTATGGAAGTTGATATTGGGAGCAGAGATCAACCTCTCATCAGATGAATGTTAGAAAGTTTTACTGAAGAGAATAAACCTTTGTCATTTGGTTCGTTTTCTGAACGCTTAATGTTGCTAAAAGGGTTTTTATCTGAATCTGGTAGACCTTGAAGATTTGCTACAATATACATCAAAAGTTAAGTAGATCTTGGCTCCACCATAGTGAATGTGTCTACACATTGCTGTACAGCAGTATGGGCGGTTACTGCGCCATACATGTAGTGCATAGTTAGATTTTGCCTCTACATCGCCGTAGCAGCACGCTATACCAGGGGAGTGTGCTGCTATGGCAACATAGCTGGCAACCATGTGTCGACTCGCGTGATTGCTACGTCACCATAGCACACCCATCATGTACAACTTCACCTCTGAGTCCATCTCCTTGTAGCTATAATTTGTGTTTTCTGGGAGAAAATGAAAAGCAATGGGAGAAGTTTTAAACTGAAACTCCAAGAACCTGTAGTGACCCCTTGATGACGTGCCTGCAACAAAATATTTGCCTAGGTGATATACTTGGACTTAGTTGGCTCCATTTTTTTTACCATTTATAATTGAGGCTACACCTTTAAAGAAAATATCCCTTGTAAAAACAAACTAAAATCACTGGGCTCCAGGCGTATTTAAGTACTGAAAGATTTAGCAGTAGTTTGTCTGTTTGTTGCATGGCAAATTAATTCAGTGTCTGAATATAGCACTATTACCTAAAGCAGGCATCCACCATTCAACAGGAAGCGTCATTCATCCTAATAGTTGGCCAGTGTGCAGCATATCATCCCAGCAATAAATTAACATGATGGTAGCCGCTCCAGCAAGGAGGGGGAAATGAGGTTCCCTTACAAGCTCCCACTATTTCTTTGGAGCCAGAGGAAAAGACCCTCTTACTGATATCTTTTTATTGTCCAGTGCCCATTCTCTCCAGGCACTCACAGAAGGGGAGTTATTTCCCTGAAAACCTAATAGACCTTCATGGGGTATGCATCTGAGTATTGTTGAGTGGATGGATGACATTATTATCATGACATAATTCTAGTTGAAATGTACTGAATTTTTATATTTTTACCTATAGAAAAAAAGTTTTGCTTGGAGGGAATCCTCCCCCAGGAAACTTAATAAAAAATGACAGGTTAATTGTTAGAGTTGTGTAGAGAAAAACAATCCAGTTCCATGGGTAATGTAGATATTTTAAAATGTAGCTTTGTTGAGATCCAGTTCTGAATGAAACCTCAAGCATTTAAAAAATCTTTCTGAAAGGGAATGGAGCTTGAGCTCAGCTGCCTTCCACATGGCAGGTTACCCACCATCCACAGCCCCTAGAAGCTGTGGGGTCCCTGACCTTGAGAGAGACCACCTGTTGAGCTGACCCTGAAGTCACAGAGAAAACCAGCCCGACAAGCAGGGATCCTTGGGACCCTTGCCTAGGTTCTGTCAGAACTGTGTTGACATCAAACTGTCTGCAAAATGTTTGGATTTTGACAAACCAGGGGATTTTGATGGAAAAATATTTCATCAACATTTTTCTAACCATCTCTGTCTTTTTTGCCCCGCCATTCTACGTGTTAAGACATGATAAGGTCCAATGGCTTGATGTGAGGACCAGAAATACATGAATGGGAAATAAAGTACAGATTTTTAACGATCAAGATAATTAACCACTAAAACAGGTTAAAAGGGGATGAGAAGGATTCACCTCATATCTTCAAATCCAGCATGTGTGTCTTCCTGATTACACTGTAGCCCATCCACAAATAAGGAACCAAATATGATTTTTTTACTGACATTCTGCAACCTGCATTATATAAGAGGTTACAGTAGATGATCACAACTCAGTATCTGAGAATCCTGTAGACCAAGACTGAGCTCTGATTTAGTCTTGAATGGCAGACCTGAACTTGAACCTAGTCTCAATCCAAACACCATCTCTTCCTTCCAACTGTATTAAGAATAATAGCGAAAAATATTCTGACTTGTTTTAAAGAGCAGTCAAACCAAAACCTGAGCCCAATCCCCAAAGAGACACTAAAGTTCTTGATTCTAGTTTCTCCAAATCCTATGAGGTTCTTATATTTATATTTCATTAAGCTCTGTTTTATTCCAGTCTGCACACAGTTCTTTATCGTGTCCATTTGCAATCTAGACCCACTACAATTTTGTACCCATAAAGTGATACTTGGGTAGCATGAATGTCAGTGGTGCTGCTGAGTGGTTTGGCTCTGGGAGGCACAAGTTTTCTCCTGTGTAATTTTAATGGGAAAGAACACCTCTCAAGTGTTTGTAATTATGAGGATTTTACGAATTTTAGATCTTGATTTATTTCTGTGCCACATGGGCCAGGTGCTTCACAGTTGTATTTAGTGGCACCAGGAATCCTGAATCAAGAAGGTTGCACAGGTTAAAGAAATAACCCCTGCAACATGTCAGCCTTCTCTTCTCTCTCTGGTTGTGTGCACTGTTTTCCTGATTTGGGGTTTTTATGGCACGTTGTAATGACCAGCGTCTCAGCTATGGGACCTCAGGGAGACTGAATGCTGTAGCCAAGAAAAACCGGCAAGAAAGAAGGTAGAAGAGGGATATTATAAGGCTCCAAGTACCATTTTCTCCAGGGATGGTTTTTAATGGGGAGAAACTGTTCAGCACTGCAGGGGCAAAGTAAACTTGCAGAGCAAATGGCTTTTCCAAGTCTGAACACATCTACAAGCCAGGGTAATAATGCAGGAATATTGGGGAGTTGATTTTAAGGGCCACTGGAGAACACAAAGGAATGACTTGTTATTAAAAAGACCAGTATGGAGCCTCTCTTGACACAAAGTGAATACAGATTCCTCAATGAGGATCCTTATGCTGGAAGACAGGTTGAAGGGAAAGGGGAAGAAGAGGGGCCAAAATGAAATGTAAGTTTTAGGGCCTTGACCAGAAAACCTTACTCAGGAAAGTAAGCCTTCCTTATGTGAGTAATTTCTTCAATATTCAGCTGAAGTGAAATCCTATTGAAGTGAGCAAGTTTACTATGACAGGGCTCCATGAAGGCAGGAAGCCTATCCTGGAACATAATTCTTTTGGTGTCTTTCATGTTGTGTTTCTCTTTATTAGTAAGAACATATATATATGAAAAGAGGAACTATACTCCTGTATGTCCCAAGAATAAATACAGAGTGGAAGGGGATATGTACAGAATATGTTTTGTATTCAACCACTCAATCTTAGGCTGTCTGGAGTGAATCTGCATAAATCTGAACAGCCTGAAGGTTACTCTACTGCATTATTTGCAAACAAACTCCAGGGTTCATTATAACAGACAGAGATTAGAGTATTAGCTGCTACCATAGCTCTGTAACACCTAAGGATTCTCCAATCTAGGGGGAACATTTCCCATTGCAAATTTACATTATTGTTAGGGAGGTAAGGATTTTTGTGGGTGCTCTCTTCTAAGCAGAATGCACTGAATTCTGACATGCATTGCATTCAAAAGCTTGTTTAAATCTATTCCAACCGTGCAGTTGTTCCAATAAAAGATATCACATGCAGAAATGCTTGCCTCGTGTATATTTCCTGGATCACAGAATCTTAGAAAGTGATGGTTGGACGGGACCCAGTCCAACCCCCTGCTCAAAGCAGGGCCATCCCCAACTAGATCATTCCAGCCTGGTCTCTGACAAGCTGGGCCTTAAAAACCTCCAAGCATGGAGATTCCACCACCTCTCTAGGTAACCTGTTCCAGCGTTTCACCCCCCTCCTAGTGACAGAGTTTTTCCTAATATCCAACCTTTGCTGCAACTGGAGACCATTGCTCCTTATTTTGTCATCTGCCACCACTGAGAACAGTCTAGCTCCATCCTCTTTAGAGCCACCCTTCAGGCAGTTGAAGGCTTCCATTAAATCCCTGCTCTGCCTTCTCTGGACTAAATAAGTCCAGTTCCTTCAGCCTTTCCTCATAACTCATGTGCCCCAGCCCCCTGAACCATTTTTATTGGACTCCGCTGGACTCTCTCCAAATTGTCCACATCTTTTCTGTACTGGGGGCCCAAAAGTGGACACAGGACTCTAGATGTGGCCTTGCCAGTGCCAAATAGAGGGGAATAAGTACTTCCCTTGATCTGCTGGCAACTCTCCTACCAATGCAGCCCAGTATGCTGTTAGACTTCTTTGCAGCAAGGGCACACTGTTGGTTCATACTCAGCTTATTGTCCACTGTTACTCCCAGGTCCTTTTCTGCAGAGAGGCTGCGTAGTAGCAGTATGTGAAATGGGCCCTATTCAATTCAGATTCGGATTCGGCCCAAATCAGGGACAGCGAGTTGATTCATTGATTCAGATCACTGTCCCCAGTTTGATTCAGCTGAATTCAAATCTGAAAATTTGATGCTGATTCAGGGAATCAGTGATTCAGCCATAGACACAGCTTTTAAATGTTTTTTTCTATATACCTCAAGGTACCAGTGCAGCTCATGAATGCTGCGATGCTGGGGCGGATGGAGCGGTCCACTTCTGGTCTTCTGGGGAGAGCGCTTGGAGCCCCCCCCAACCGCCCCAGCTCAGTGATTGGCTGTGGGGGGACCCTGGGTGCCCCCCCAGATGCAGCGAGGCACCAGTCACTGAGCCCGGGGGGCACAGGGCGGCCCTTCCCGTTGACTGAAAGGATCGAGAACACCACCTGAGCCCCTGGTCCCTTCACCCTTGCACCCAGAGCCCTGTAGTCACAAGCAGATGAAGAGCTGGCAGTGGCAGTGGCTCTGGCATTGCAAGATCCTCCAGCCATCTCTCTGAGTCTCTGAAATCCACTGCCTCTCTCTTCATGCCCGTCTCTCCAAGTGACCTTCTCTAGCATGGGCAACTGGTGCCTCCTGAGTCAGCGGGGACACTTGCCCCACCCTAGTGACCAATCAGCAACCAGGGGGGAGTCACAGCAACCCTGTGGCAGATCGTACTGATGGGGGGGGTCCTGCCAATCATGCCAACCGGGAAGTGGCACTTCCGGGTGGGTGTGATCCGCCACAGGGGAACTGCATGGATTGCTTTGCCTGGTGCCCCCCTACCCCGGCTGGTGCTCTGAGGGGGGGTGCCCTGTGCACCCCCTATGTATCGCCACTGTTCTCCAGCAAACTCCCCTGTAAGCTGGCCTGTTCACTGAAAGGGTCCTGAAAGGTTCCCTTTTCTCTGCTAACCTGCCTCCTTTCACCAAGCTTACAATGAAGGAAGGTGAGAGGGAGAGTTTTGTGGCAAACCCCCTAGCAAACATGCTCTTGATTTGGACTGTAGTAAACAAGGGGCTTAAATTTTGGTCTAACTGCTGAGTTTTAGCTACTTATGCTAAATATATGTAGGCTAGTTACTCTTAATTAAAGAAAGAACCTACCTTAAAGGCTCCCCTTCAAAAAGGGGGGTGGGAATCTGACCTGCGAACTACTTGCAAATTGCCCTGTTTGCTGTCCCTGTTCCCGCTCTGCATGTGGCTCCAAGAGTCTCCTTTTATACTCTTCTGGGCTTGGACTGGCTTCACCCCCTTGTTACCCAGCTAGCAGCACTGGCAGCTGCTCAGAGCACACAGCCCACCAAACAAACACTCAGCAAGCCAAATACCCAAACAGCCCTGGCTCATCTTCCTGGAGTAGGATCTGGTGCCTGTCTCCTCCTCTTCTTGGTCCCAGAAAACAGCTTGCAAACTTCCCTGTTTGCTGTCCCTGTCCACTTGCTCCATCAAGACTACAGCATCACTGCAACACTACCATTATCATTAGGGTGCTTTGGGCTAGGAGAGCAGTGAAGAATGCCACAAACATTTTGGAGAATTTGGCTCCTGGTCTTTAGTAGGACTGTAGGCCTTGCCCTATTAGATCAGAGCTCTGGACAAATCAGTCTGGTGGTGTGTCTCTGCTGAGAGGAAGATGTGAGAAACCTGAGAATAAGGGGTTAGTTAGCATGGGTAACAGTGTGGATATAGTGGCATTGGCTCTAGACTATGCTGGCAACCAGAGTATGTACCTTGGGTCCCTGGAGATGTACTTTAGTAGCTAGCACATATTGAAGTTGATGGTGCGGTATTTTCACTGCTCTTGTTCCCCACTCTGGTTAGACCAAGCTAGCACAATTATCCTAAAACATGCAGCAATCGTACCTTCATTTGGCTGTGTAGTTGAAACCACTCCTTCCTGGCCTTGCATACTCTCCTCCCTGGCCTTATACACCCTCCCATTCCTCTCTGTAGCTATTGTGCTACTCAGGAGATGTGTAGCTTTTCACAATAGTTGCTAAACTAATTTGAGCTGTGACACTCTTGACTGCCTCCCAGATGGGCAGTGCATGTTTCAGCAAGTGGCACAGCAAACCCTCTGGGGTAATGGAAGAATTCCAGAGTTAACAGGAGGCATTGCTACCTACAGGATCTTTGGCCATGAAGTTGCTTGGGCTACTTCCAATAGCACTTTGAATTGCTTTAGGTCCATGTGCCATTTAGGTGAGTAAAAGCTGTTGTGTTTGCAGGGTGCATACACAGGACTCATCTTATTGCTTCGTCAGGGCTTTGCTGGTAGGGAGTGTGCTCACTATTGCAGTGCTTTAGCCAAAGGTCCTGTTCAACCCAGTCTCAGCTTTCTGTTGCTGATAGGATTATGCAGATGTATTACCACAATTGCACTTCACTCAGATATGCCCCTTAAGAGGCACTCAGCATTGTTTGATGTCAGCAGCTAGACATGCCCAGAAAGTGCAGACAACTGTATTATTACTGCTTTCTGCATGACAGCATGGTGGAACAAAATGAAGTTGAAATTCCAGTTTAGAATTAAACTAGCTCTGGACCAGGCCAAAGGGTCTGTTGGTTTATAGGGTACCGGATTATCAGCAAGAAACAACAAAGGCTAGCAGAGACAAAAGGAGGCAGTGGAAAACACATTCTGCTGCAATTTCCTTTAGGTGTTTCTGTTCTCTCTGTCTTTCTTCTGTCCCCTCACTGGGGCAGGCTTCATGCAGTGCAGAATGGAATTTCACGTGTGGCACTTTCCTTACATGCCATCCCAAAGTAGCAAGTTCAGAACTGGAAGTGCAGTGACAATGTGACAACAGAACTTGTGTAAGTCTCAGGCAGAGAAAGAAAGGTGATTTAACTCAGAGAAGGATTAAAAACCAGGGAATAAAACTTCCTTGTACTGAAAAAAAATCTTAGTATCTTTAGCACTAATTTCGGCATAAATAGAAGAGATGGGAGCTCACTTTGTCAATGGTGATGGTATCTCCAGTATGCTAATTCAGTGCCAAGATTAGGTATAAACCCACTCCCAGCTGAGAGACTTGAATTTGTAAATGTGTAGCCTTCCAGCCCAGATAGGACTAACACAACTAGAAAACATAAGATAGAAACATATAGCAAATAGAAGAGAGGGAAAGTTGCTGGTAATCAGTTTTATTAAAAAACTAGTGCTTCTTATCTTCAACTCTGCTTATCATAGATTTTTTGTGTCCTTTGTCTCCCTTATAATTTTTTTTACAATTTGTAATTTTTGAATAAATTGATTACTAGCAACTTTACCTCTCTTCTACTTGTTACATGTTTCTGTCTTATGTTTTAGATTTTCCCCCCTTTCCCTATAAACCAGATTTTTGTTTTTTTCTGTTTTAACTAGCCCGACCTTCCTTCTCAATTGTGGGATTGTGGCTTCTTTGGGCATGTTGTAAAATATCCTTATTCAGTTCCTGATTATCATTCACATTTTTCTGTTTAATTCTTTCTCCCAACCAATTTGGCTCATAATCATTTTCACCTTTGTGAAACTGGCCCCTTTAAAGCACTAAGTACAGATATATTACCTATTTAGATTTTATTCTACATAACTTATGTTATCAAATTGGGAACTCTCATATCATTTATTTTATTTCTGTGATTGATTCCTCTTCCTCTGTCTGAAACAGTATTTGAAAATGTCCATCTGTAATTTATAGAAATGCCAAGGATGTTCTGCTTCTGGTAGCATCAGACCTCCAGGATATATTGTTTAGATTGAAGTGCTCAGCTTTTTATTCAATATATTAGAGATGTCTTTACTGTATGTCACTGCCAGATGGAAGTGGTAGCATTATCAAAAATAAAGAAATTGAGACATGTTCAATAAATAAAGGTGGAAAAGCCAAATGATGAAATAATTTGTAGTTATTTCATATGGTGAAATAATTTGTAGTTCAACAGTAACTAAGGTGGATGTTAAACAACAGTTATTAATAACCGCTATTTTTTAAACCTGTTGTTCTGGATAACTCGCATTCAAAGTGTTTAAAAGGATGGCCATTAACCAAAACCCTGGCCATTAATATGACATTTCAATAGGTCTTGGAACCCTGGACAAATTCCAGAGGACTGCAGGGAACCAAATGTTATGCTAGTACTTGAAGCAGATAAACCAAGGATGACCTTGGTATTTATAGGTCTCTCAGCTAGGAAAAATAATAGAAAAATTCACCAGGGCCTTAATTTAATATAGAATTAAAAGATATTACTATTATTAAAACCAATCATCACAATGTCATGGAAGATAGATTGTGTCAAACTAATGTGATGTGTTATTTGTTTACAAATTTTGTTGAGAAATTGTAATTGTAGGTGTGATAGACTTCTACCAGGCAGGGGTGTCAAACCCCGCCATGTCTCAGGCTGGATCCAGACTCTGAAGCTCCCCACAGGCTGGATCTGCAAGAGCAACAAGGATGGCAGCAGCAGCTGTGGTAGGGCCAGAGGCAGTGGAGGTGGTGGGGCAGCCTTGTCCAACAGGGTGCTGGGGCCCTGGATTCCATGGTGGGCCCTACCTCCAAATGCCCTGTCCTGCCTGTAGCCTTGTGGGCTGGATGGAGCAACTCCTTGGCCTGTATGTTTGATTTGGTGCCACTTGACATTGGGGTTAAGAAACTCGAACTATTCAAAATTGTCGTGGCACTGATGAATAGCTTAAAAACTGATAAACTGCAAGCTGTAAGTGTAAATGGGGGAAAGGGTGTATTTCTAAGGGATCTCAGGAAGGGTCAGTATTTAGCACTATGCTACTTAAGATTTTATAAGTTTGCAGAGTACAAAGAAACATGAAGGAGTCATAAATAAAGAAGAGCATGGGTCACTTATACCAAAAGTTCTGGATCCCTTTGGTAAGGAACACAAAAGCAAGCAGTACATAATTTAAGATGGACAGATGCTAAGTCATACATCTAGAAAGCAAGAATGCGGGCCATATTTACAGGTTATGACAATCTATTGTGGGAAACAGTGACTCTGAAAAAGACTTGGGCGTTATGCCTTTGATCAGCTGGATATGAATACCCCAATGTGATACCAGAGCTAAATGAGCTAATGCAATCCTTGGGTATATAATTAGGGAAATATCAAGCGGGCATGTGGGGTTCAATTACCTCTATATTATCAAAGGGACCATAAGAATGAGTAAAGCACTGGAAAATGTGCCTTCAGGGGAGCGATTCTAGGAACTCATTGTGCTTAGTTTAACGAAGAGAAGGTTACAGGGTTACTTGTTCACAATCTTTCAGCACCTACAGGAGAACAGAAGTTTGACAAACAGGGCCCTTCGGCATCACAGGAAAAGGTATAACAGGATCCAATGGCTGGAATTTGAAGCTAGATAAGGCCAGATTAGTAACAAGGCAAAGATTTTTAACAGTTAGGGTAATAAACCATTTGAATGGTATAGGAAGCATTGTGGTGGATTCTCCATTACCAGAATTTTTTCGATCAAGATTAGATGCCTGCTTCCCCCCAAATAGCTCCCCTAGTTCAAACAGGAATTAATTCAGGGAAGACCTCTCCCCTGTGTTAGGCAGGAATCAGACTAGAAAATCACAGCAAATTCTTTTGCCTCTGACATCAATTAATCTAAGAATCTATGGTTTCATGAATACCACCAATTCTAGGATTCTAATGCCTTATGTCAAAATATATTATGCTGTTTTACAAACAATATATTGACACAGATGCAAATATGAAGCATTTTTAGTTGTTTACTCGGTTAAACAAGAGTTGGGGAGACCCAGTGACCAAGCCCTGAGTGTGTAAAAAAGCTTATTTATTAAAACCTCCTGAATACAGATTAACTCACTTAGCCTGATATTGATTATTGCACCTGCTTGGAAATGAGATCTGCAGACATGTTGATAAATAGCTCGACATGCTGTCTAGCACCATCGTATCCCCTGGGGAATCAGTCTTAGGGCAGACCTACAAATAATTTGTGCACCAGTGTAACTAAGTCAGTTTAGGAACTGGTCTAATTAAACCAGAGGAAACCCCACGTAGTGTGGTGACTGTGAAGATAGGAAATCACTCCAGCTCTGGTGGTTTTATTGTCCTGTTTATTGTTCCTGGAACAAAATGGGACTCTCAGAGCTTATCGTGCCTCACCCTGCGCTGCCTGCAGACATGCTCTACATCTGAAAGTATGCCAGTGAGCATGTCTAGGCTCATCTCTCTTCATTGACTTTAGATCCTTTGGTTTCCAATTCGCCTGAGAGTGGTCACTGGGGACGAGTCCAGAGCAACTATGTTGGCCTTCCTCCAAGTTTTGAGCCTAGCTTCAGGCATGGGTGGGCTGGAACTTGCTGCTACTGCAGTGTAGACGGGCCCTCGGAGGTCTGTACCTAGTGAAGTGTAAGGATCCCAATAATCCAGCAGAATTAAAGGTTGCCTTTTCCCCTATACAAAGGGTAGCCAAAGAGAAGTACACACCATATAAACCTGTGCCTTACATATACCTACTAATCCCCATCGTATCTAGTGAGTGTTACTGCCTCCACTGTACATGCCAGGGACAGGCCCAGGAAGCTAATTCCAAGGACATGCAGTACATTTTTGCCAGAGAAGATCTCCAGACAGCTAAACTACTGTCCTAGCCACTAAACCAGTGGTGCCTGACCTTTTCTGTCTATGGGCCAGATGAACTCAAGCTCATCTGTGCGCACAACCCAGCATGCAGTGCTGGCCCAGGGGTCAGAATCCATGGTTCTGTGGGCCAGATCTTGGCCACCGGCCAGGGGTTGAGCACCCATGCTCTAGCCCGTTCTTCTTTTTTTCCTTCCTTTTCTCCCATGCGTGGCCCTTCAAATATGATTTGGCTCTGAAATTTAGTAAACACTTTGGGACTTGTGACTCTTCGCATGAATTGCTTGGCTATCAATGAAGACCATGGATCTCAGAATAAAGATGATAAACTAGTCATGTTTATTCTCAAATCTCTTCTTTGTCTGAGATGCCCGCTGAGAGGTGCCCATGTCAAGAGCCAGTGATAAGCCAACAACCAGATCTTCCTACATTTAGCTGCTTAAAGTTTGGATTTAGGGAAAAGGAAAGGTGGGGGGGAAAAATAACTATTTAATTTAAATAGCAGATGGGGAATTGATGTGTAGTGCACCAACTTCCTTTGAATGGTTAGTGCTATATTTAATGCTACCTTTTATAAGAAAACATTTTGTGTGTTTATTGAGTTTGACAGTTAACATTAAGGGTGTTCAAAAACAGAGAACTGAAAATGTTTTTTGTGGTGTAAAAGATTTATTCTATCAACAGGTTGCTGAAAAATTATATTGGCTGACTTGAGAGAGCTTTTAAGTAGCATATTGAACAAAGAACCTTCCTGCATTTCCTGTACGATGGTGAAAGTGTCATAACTACATAATTAAGACTTGATGATTCATATTTTTCTAAGTTACTGAATTTTCTGTTAAGGATGGTAGTTTTTGATCTCAGATTTCGATTCTCAGTTATATATGGAGTAAGACGAGGTGCATGCCCGTGTACATAAAGGTGGAATGTAGCCATTAAGCCACAAAAATGAGAACAATTAACTCCAAATATAGCTGCAGTTTCATTCTGCCCCCCCCAATGCCTTAAAAATGGCAAAAATGTGGTTGTTGTTGGTTTTTTGTTTTGTTTGTTTTTTAATACAATGTGCCATTTGGCCTGGGAGAAAGAGCTGGAAGGGACCTCAAGGAACCCAACCCCCGGCCTGAGGCAGGATCATTCTCATCTGGCTTCATATTTCTCCATCCTTACTCTGTAGAAAAAGGAGCCAGTCCAAAACAGATTAAATATCCATTAGCATCACTGGGGAATGTGCCTGAGCAAGGACTGCATTATTATGCAGGAGTACATACTAATGGACAGTATTAAGGCTTGTTTGCACGATCCACCCATTGTGGCAAACACAGTTCAGTTGGGATTTGGAATATTTTAACCTGACCTGTTTTTTCAACCCACAAAATACACAAAGGAAATACGAAAATAAGAATGGTGCATCTGTGCTAGTAAATTGTGCTGGCATCTATTTAAGGCTCCTTGGCATTATTAGACTGGCGTATAGTGGCCTTCATGTAAACTCACCCAAACTCATCAAAATAAAATCCAAAAGCTTTTGCATAGATGTGGTAATTTTGATTAAATTTGCCTTTTAAAAAGCACATTTCAAGATTTCAGAATGTTTTGACATTTCATCTCAAAACGAATTGTTATTTAGAAAAGTATTTTGATTTACACTGATTTTTTTTTTTAAAGAAAGTTTTAGTTTAACATTTTAAATTTATTTTTCTAACTCCATGAAACAGAATTGTCAGAATGTCCTGCAGTATGTCTCACATTCAAAAGTGTGTCTAATTCTACTCACCTATTCAGTTGGTCCAGTAAAAGATATCATCCTAAGAAATCCTTACTTCTCATATCATTCCTGGACCATCATTGCTACAATATGACTCTAACACTAAAATAATTTCCCATGGAATAGGAAATCTGTATTTCAATCAACTGTAACCATTGTATTAAACCATCACTTGTGGAATTGTATTTGCTTTTGACCAAAGCAATGCAATGAGCTGTACTGTACATTTTTACGCATCAGCTCACAAAAATGCAGGCTTCATTATCTGTCTTCCTTATCTCCTTCCATCCCTTCTTCACTTAAACTCCCTCTGGTGCTTTCAGCTATGTATTACAAAAGCCTGGTGGAAAATTTTTCATTTAAATTATTTTTTGACTTACAATTCAATCTTCAATTAAATTAACATTTTAACTGAAGGTGTATTTGTCTTTCTTTTCACTTTTTATTGGAAACCAAAAAAGTTAAAAAAAAATGTTGCTTTATTTTCAGAAGTTTTTAGCCTTTTTTGGCTTTTTGTTTTAATTATTTTTCTTTTGGTTCTTTGATGAAAAACCAACATTTTCTGTAGGAGAGGGAAACAAAATTGTTTTTAGACCAGCACTTTTGCTAAAGGTTTGGCTCAATTTTGAATGACCGTGGAGAAGACAGAAAAAATAACACTGTCCATTCGCGAACCAAAGGCTTTATAAGCTGTTAATATTTCAGTTCTAAAACATCTCTCTTCTGTTTCCAACAATCAGAATGCATTATGCTGATAATTTAAATGATACAAATATTCTACTAATGAAGTCTCTATTACCTGGGCTTTCCAAAGCCTTTGTTTTATGAAGCAATGTTGCCACATTCAGCCTGATGGATCATTTCATTGTGAAAGCTGATGAGAGAACCTCTTTTATTGTTTTAATTCAGAAGGGAAGGAGTGGTTGAATTAAAAAAATATAAAACATCTGTGGTGCTTGAATATATGTCCCTGTTTTCCAGTAACACTACTGTTTAGTTCCCAATGTAGGCAAAAAGAACTGCTTCCCAGAACTGATGCTCTCATTCAGATTGTCCCCATAGGTATATCTGAATGGGACAGGAGATAGGGGGCCAAATTGTATCTCATTTTTACACACCTAAGTGATACTTATGCAGCCACATAAATGCAATTTTTGACACTTGGGCACAATTCAGATTCTCTTTCCCACCTGCGAAGGAGTAGTTGGAAATAAAACAGAGGAGGACTTTCACAACTTTCAGCCCAATAGCTAAGTGATTGTTAGACACTTATCCAGGGAATGGGAGACCCAGGTTCTAGGCCCCTAGCATTGCTAGGAAATGTGAGATACAGGTTCAAACTCCCTCTGGGTGAGGAGGGCCTAAAACCAGTGTCTTCCACTCTCTAATCAAGTGACCTAACCACTAGGCTATTGTACCCTAAGGTAGAAAGTTGTCCTTCTCTAATGGCAAAAACACACTTGTTGTGTTCTTCTTGTGACTCACATTTGGGGGCTTACTTGGTGTTATATGCATGCCTGGGTGACCCAAAGCCTGTGTGGGTATAATGCCACATTTTAATCATGTTCAGAAGGCAACACTGAGAGTGCATAGCTATTTTAGGGCAAATAGAATCCAGACTGTATTTAAGTGCCACTTAGGGGCATAGAGGTGAAATAGGAGTTAGCCCACAATGAGGCCCAGAGTCCTATGGTCTAGTAAATGGTGTCAGATGTGTATACTGCAAAGAATTCAGAGGAGATCAGTGAAAAGGTGAATAAGACAACCTACAAGTG
Source organism: Alligator sinensis (assembly GCF_000455745.1). Classification (NCBI taxonomy): domain Eukaryota; kingdom Metazoa; phylum Chordata; order Crocodylia; family Alligatoridae; genus Alligator; species Alligator sinensis. Next base: position 610,372 of record NW_005842601.1, on the reverse strand, counting down.
TTGGTAAGGACAGGAAGTATGAGCACTTTGCAGGAGGCTGAGTGGAAAGTTGAAGACTTGGAGAAATGATGATTAATGGACCTGATGAGATTCCTACTGAGAACAGCAAAGACTGTAATTCATAGAGAGCTTGAATTGATGACCCTCAGAATGAACTCAGATTGCAAAGTGCGAGGTTGGTGGGGGCTCCTGTAGTCATGGAGGTGAGAGGAAGTGAATTCTTTCTTTCACTATGGATGATTAAGGCCACAGAACTGGATATCTTTGAACTCCTCCAACCTGCAGCCATATCCTGTCTCTGGGAAGGGTGAAATCCTGGAGCAAAATCCCTTCCAGCCCTGCTTTACTATGATTCAAACATTTTGGGATTTGAGGGCTTGATCCTTATCATTATTCTCATTAATATTATAATAGCACCTAGGGGCTCCAACAAGGATCAGGTCGCATTGTGCTAGGTGTTGAACAGACACATAATAAGAAACAGTTCCTGTCCTGAAGAGTTTGCAGTCTACACAAGCTTGACAGACCCAGCAGGTAACATCACTATATTTTAGAGATGTTGCACAGAGTGGTCAAATGACTTGCCTAGGACGACGCAGGAAATCCATGGCAGGGCTGGGAAGTGAATCCAGATCTCCTGAGTCCCACACTAGTTCCTTAACTGCAAGAGGATTCTTGTCAACTAAATACACTTGTCTGATGGAGCTGTGTTGTCAATGTAAGCAGGTCAATGTAAAAAGCCCTATTTTTAGGGCTTTGTAGGCTAAAACTAGAAATACAAGAATATTATTGACTCTCACATGCTCCTTCTATTATCCAGCTTTGTGACCCTGGAAGGACAAATCAAGAACAAACTGAAAACAAACCCTATTGGATAAGTCCCTCATCTTCTGGACACACAGTTTTGATGGTGTGTATATCTCACTGCAAGTGAATCGGATGCAAAACTGTGTTTGTGTGAGTACACAGAGCAGTCAGAGCTCTGTCCATGTATCTAAGATAAATGTGCTAATAGCTGACTTCCCAACATCATTCCATATGGGATTAAATTCATACCCAGGATGGCCATCCAAATATCCATTTGCTTACAGAGCAAATATATTAGCATAATATAACCAAAATCCCCAGTGCTCAAGGGGTTTGGTAGCAGCCTGTAGGCTCTATGTCAAAATATGAGATTCTGAATTTTTCAGCCACACTGCATCCTCTGTCTCTCTCCAAGTTGCTTTATTTTGGCATTTAGGACAATAGTGGTGCACAGTTTTTAATGCTTTCCAGCTGGAGGGTACACAAACAGGCATGGCTGAGGCAGGATTATCTGCAGCCTGTAAGACCTGGCTGCTGCAGGAGTGAGCAGGGAAAGAACGAGCTGTTGTATGATGGGCAGGCAGGTGAAGTTTAGATAGGAGGAAAGGACAGAGGAATTTATGAACCAGTGCTCAGGGGCCCACAGATAGACTCATAGAGCTTGTCTGCACTGGGGTGCCACCAGAAAAATGTGCCACAGTAATTTATTCCTGCTCTGGATGTGCCAGGCACCAAACAAGTGAAAAAGACCCTCCGTTATAAAGGGGCTGGGCATGCCCTGTCTGTACATGCCCTGTCCTTACATGACAATTTTTGTTATTTGGTGCTCACAGAGTGAGTGCAAAAGTCACATGCCACAGTGGTGCTGCCTATTATGGTCTGTGAAGTTTAGATAGGGCCATGCAAATGAATGAGATAAATCTTTGTCTTTCAGAGACCAGGCTGCCTCTCAAATAGCTTAGATTTCAACAATACAGGTGATATTTACTGTGGCTTAGGGAAGTCAATAAGCTGGTGTAACAAGAGAATAAGAAAGCCCAAGCAGGAAGGGGGATAGTCTCCTGGTATGATAATATCAGCATGACTTTGCCATGTAGCCAAGACTATAATGAAAGTGAAGGTTTGTTTGTACTGGAATGATTTACTGCTTTTACCAATATGTTTATTCTGGTATAACCCTCATATATGGACACTTTTATTTTAATATAACAGTATTTGTTTCAGTTTTCATTACACTCCTTTCCAAGTCACAGAAGCTAAACTTAAAGACATCATGCTTAAGGGCCATGTCATACCTTACACTTAATGCAAGCATCCTAACAATAAAACACATGCTAGGTGCATCATAGTAAAGTTAGGACTTTTTGTAGGAGGAGTTTCTCTAGATCATATAAAGTAACACATATTCAGGTATTGTTTGACTGCTCCACAGAGATAATATGAGTTCAAGACTCTAGTGTAGTATGGGGGCTGGGACCAAGTATCAGCTGGTCACACGAACGGGTTCAAGACTTCCAGTAGAAGAGACCTAACTTGCCCAATGGATCCTGTGACAGATGCAGACCCAGTGGCAGGAGTGATACCCTCTCCTGGGCTTGACCCCCTGTGCCCTCCTTCATCTGTTACCAGTGGCAGGGACCCAACTCAGCCATACATACCAGAGGCAGGTGGTCCTGGCCTGGGCAGTGCAGGACACGCAGCAGGGAGGATGCAAGATCCAGGCAAGAGGGGTTGCACATCTTCACAAGTAGATGTGTGAGTTGTGGTACCCAGTGCTTGATTAAGTAAGTGTCTGGGGGCGGGAACAGCTGGCTTCAGCTCTGTCTAAAGCCAACTGAGATTGCCAGTGGGAGACTGCTCAGAATCTTAACTTTTAATAGGACAAGGTGGTATTCACTGCAAGCTCAGATAAAACACATGCTAAGTGTTCTGTGTGACAAAGCTGTTAGTTTGACTATGTCTTTACACAGAGGCCATGCTTCTATAACCATAGCAGCTGAAGTTCATATCCTAGCTGGTATCAGTAGAGCTCCTGTATTGCCATAGAATCAGGGTCACCTAGTATAGACTCACTTGGATGTGCCTAAATCCAACCACAACTGCTTTCCAGACTGTAACTGAATCCTCTAAGACTTTGCCCTTGGACACAGCCCACTGTATTTACTTGTGCCCTATACAACTAGGAAAACAGAGTCATGGGAATTCACTGTATCAGATTCTGATGAAAATCTCAGCCTTTCCCTAGTGAGGATCAGGTGGGGGAGGGCTGGCCTTTTTTACAATTTTATGTATATGGTGGGATGATTTTCTATCGATTCGTTCTCCAAGAACTCCGTCCAATATTTCAGCCCCCTTCAGCTCAAGGTCTTCTCCCGATTAGACAGAAGAGCTCTCCCAAGGCTGCCTGACAAGAGCGTATTTCTATGCACTGTTTGATTTCTCCTGGGCTGCGTGAGGAATGGTGGTTGGAGCTGCTGTAACAGTCGGAGAGAAAAAAATAAACACCAGAAGTTAATATTTGTGCTGTGCATCTGTCAGATAATAAAGTTAGCTGGAGAGAGCATCGCATGACATCTTTGCATGCATAATTCAGCACTCATTTGCTCAGGAAGCACCCGGTTCTTTTTTCCTCCTTTCCAGACAGGTTGTTGAAGGGTTTTTAGTGTTTTTACAGCTGACAAGCTGAAACCCCCATTGGATTAAATTAAAAAAAAATGTTTCTTTGATTATGGTTGCTAGATCCTCTGACCTTCTGAAGAAGGAAGGGAGGGGCTGGACGCATGAATCACTGCTCAACAAATTCTACCATGTCTGAGCTCAGAAGACCTCATCAGTGTGAGACTGTGAATTATGGACAGGGCTTTGACTTTTTCCAGTCCTCCTTATAGAAAGATTTTCCAGATCTACAAACGGTGTAACCCGGTATACTCCACTGATGTCAATGAAATTAACCCTCTTTAGCCCAGCTGGGAATCCGGCATTCTTGTGGGCAATGTGCCGGTATTGTAATTAGTAGTGGGTGCGATTAGTAGTGCATGTCCTCTGCCCTTTCCCGTCCTTCTTACATGGGCTTTGAAAACAGGTATGCTAGTAAATCCAAAATTGTGAAGCCAGAGGCAAGTTGGTGTGGGCCCTCTGATGTGTTTGTGGCACAGCTGTGAAATATACCCCCAAGTCTTGTAAAGCTCAGGCTGTTCTCCATGAAGCCAGGTTTTTTCCTCCTTCACAGCCTGAGACATGTTGTGTGAAACAACTTACATGATGGTTTTGCCAGCTGGCAGCAGTAGAAAAAGGAAACCCCCTCTGTCAGGCTGCTTCCTCCCAAACCTAGAAACATATTCTCTCTACAGCTTGAGTTTTTGAATCAAAACAGTCACTGCTTGCTCAGCTCATATTACCCACAACTCAGGGCCACTCTGTTGCTGATTAAACCCAAATCACAGCAAAAAAGCCCTTCCCTTTACCTGCTAAGGTTTAGCTTTACCTGGAAAGAGACGACAAACTGACCTTCCAAAATGCTTTCCAACAACTCCAGCTGTCACAGTACAACCTACACCCCTTCCAACAACTCCAGCTGTCACAGTACAACCTACACCCCTTCCAACAACTCCAGCTGTCACAGTACAACCTACACCCCTTCCAACAACTCCAGCTGTCACAGTACTAGTAATGCTATTTGCTGTGCACTAAGACTTGAAGTCTGAAAGCTGGGTAAGGGATCTAAACACTGAATTAATTTTCAGTTATTATGGTGAATATATGGTGAATGGGCATCCTGTTGTTGTGACTAGCACGGTCTGAGAAGTGCAGTGCAAGTGCCCCTCGCTGGTCTGTGAAGCCTGCACTCTAGAAGCATTAGGCTGAAAAGAAGGCACAGAGCACCTCTTTCCCCACCTCACCATCATACATCGAGAAAAGGGATTCTCAGTGAGGGTACAACAGCACCCTGGGTCCTTGAGATCCATTCATGGGTGCCATGGGGTGTCACACAATGTTAACACTATTAGGACTGCAAGTGTGATTCACAAGATAAAGCCAGAGATTTCAAATCGAAATCCAGAGTTACTACTTGACCACAGTTGTGGTCTTTTTGAGTTCTTTGCAAAAGAAAAGCTGCTCTATTAGTTTTTTGTAGTCAAACAAGAGAGAAAACGAAGAGCTGGTATTTTCCAAGAGGTGCCCTGAGTCTCTCTATGGGTGCCTGAAGTCTATCCAGGGATATCTCAAGTCTAAAAAAGGTTGAGAAACACTGATGTAGAAGGAAATCGAGATAATAAATCTTCTGGTTCTTCATGGCCCCAAGATGACATGGTCCAAGAGCTGGGGATGCTATTTAGGGCCCTGCATCCATTTTGGTCTGAAGTACAAGCTGTCGATCCTTTGCTTATCTATGTAGTATCTAAGGCTGCTTGCAGATGGTTAAAAAAAAACTCCCAAAAAAGTGTTTTATTGGAAGAAGCAGCATGTTACAGATACTGTGGAGCTGGGTCGAAGTATAGATCGGGCACTTCAGTGGAACTTATTGGCACTTTTATCTAAAGCTGTTTCAATCAGCTCTAAGGTAAAAGGTGGGCCGAAAAAGCCCCACAAAGCACTCAATTTACATAGACATTGGGCGAGCCAGGTCCAACTAATGCACTGATTCTGGGCATGTGCTGGGCTCGGTGCAGGAGCATGCCAAGTTTAAATAAAGTACCAGGTTTTTTTTTTGGGGGGGGGGGGGGGGGGCATCTGCTAGCAGCTTAAGAGTAGAATTATTTTCCCTACCAACAAGTTTAATTGACACATATGCAACAACAAGGGATTGGATAAATGCCTGATCTAGGGTGTAGCGGTAAGAGCACTGTACTGGGAAGTCAGAAATGCAGGTTTAAACTTGTCTGGGCAAGGGGACCCTAGAATCTGAGGCTCCAGCTCCTTGAGCAAGTGCTTTTATTACTCAGCTTAGGGACTTAAACATGGGAGAGGCCTCCTACAGCGACATTGTTTTTCCAGGACTTATGCTAAGGTATTTGTGCATGTGGCTGTGCATATACCAGGCCAGTGCATGAACCTACTGCCCATTCTTATATATCACAGTACAAAGCCAGAGCCCCAAATGGCCAGATAGATAGCTAGAAAACTTCCATTTAATTCACAACGATAATTTGAATCCTTCCCTAAGCCATCCAATGGCATTCTGGTTTGCTTCACATAGGCCTTGTCCAGATGAGCTCAGCCGTGCAGTATGTGGCACTGCAGACACATCTGTGGTGCCACATACCTCATATTCAGATATTCTCCATGCTGCAGTGGAGCAATACAGGGGTCAAAAAAGCCCATGGGAAAAAAAAGTGGAGCAGCGCATGCATGGGCACCATGTGCTGCTCAAAAGCAGAACCAGGCCAGTTGGAGCTGCGCTGTGGTTGTCATCCAGACTCTGCTAGGCAGAATTGCCACTGCTGCAGCCCCAGGGGGGCCCCTGGGACCCTAGGTAAGGCTGATGGGGCCAGCCTAGTGCTTGCCCCAGCCTCCCCTACCTCACCTGGGGTAACTTGCCACATGCCAAAGTTTGCATGGCACAGGCATTCCCCAGGGACAAGTAGCAGCGGTGCAAGGTGCAGCACTGCTAGTTGCCCTGGGGGAACCAATGTCCACACTACATGTGGACATGGTCATAATGCCCTTATGCAGCTACAGTTCTGCTCTTTGCAACTACGTTTTCCCCTCCTGAACATGCACAGAAGTGCTTCAGTGCTGTGCCAGAGGTACACGAGTCCTTTTATATTCTGTTGTGATTCAACCCCACTGTGGATGCACAGAGCTGTGACTTTCACCCTAAAATTGTAGTAGACTCAAAACCACCTCATGTGACTGTCTGACCCTGGTTCGTCTTTCTCCTGTATTTTTTCCAGCAAGCTGATATTTGTAGCACCTACCCAGGATAGAGGAGATTTCGGGGACCTAGGTTTTAGACTTACCTCCCCCTGAGGAATTTTGTACCTTGAACACCCATGTTGCGGGACCACAAACTGTTCACAAGACTGCAGGCCAGGGAAGCCTGAGAACAATTGCCTGCTGTGGCCAGGCCGCTGGACAGCCAAGACGGAAAGTTTCCTGGGGCAGAAGGAAACCAGGCAAAAGAGGGACACTGACTCTGTGGCTCAGGATGGTGGATGCTGGCTTAGTTGGGGGGAAGTCATACATTCGTGGTTGTTGGTGCACTGAGCATTATAGTCATTGGGGAAAGCACATAATCATTACTGGGCAGACAGCAGGTTTCTTCACATGATGCTCCAACTTGAAACTTTCCCCTTGGGGTCCAGGTTGGAAAGCCTTGAAAAGCAGTCCTCATTACAGTACTTCTTCATGCAGGATAGACCTGCTGAAAGATATGACCCAGAATCTTTAATAGGAAGGAACATATGCTCATGCTTGGAGTGTGTGTTGGGTGGATGGGTAGGAGCAAACTTTCCTAGATCCTTACAGAAAAGAAAAGCTCACACAAATACAACACTCAGCCTTCTCCAGCCCCCTCTGTCATTAACCAACCAAACTTTCTGGGACACTGGGATTACTCTCCCCGCTGTCAAATCACTCCTTAAATCACATTTCTCCCATGGCACATCTCAGCACACAGCCAACTTATACAGAGGGTGGAATGGGTGTACTATGGACTAATGATGCATTTACACACCTCCTATGTAACTGTGAGGCTCCATCTCCACAGGCATCTAAGTCAGTGAAGAGCCGTGCGCCTCTACAGGACGGCAGAATTCACTCTGGGTACACAGGAGACACAGGTATACTTGTGCCTGTTGAAAGTATAGGAAAATTAGATGTTTATGCAGGCAAAAAAGGATATCTTCCTAATTCTCATCAGCTGTCTCAGCACCTTGCCAGCAGCTACACATTAGGTAGTCCCAAGGATGAAATAAAATTTAGCAAGAACTCTTTTAGTATAATGCTGTTAGCTGATTCCCTAAGTTGTGAGCAATATTTATAACCTAATTCAACACAGTACCTAAACATGGACCTAACTTGAAGCACCTGTGTAGTCCTGTAAGTGTAAATAGAACTAGCCATGTGCTTCTAAACGAGATGCATCTTTAAGCACCCTTTAAACCCATGATCCCTGATATGTCACTGAGAACATGAATCCTGTGGAAAAGCATCCTGGGTCACTTACAGTGCACTGTAAATAAATTAATCCATAATTAACAATCAATTAACCATTAATTAACTAATTAATTCTCAAATTGTAGCCATTAATCAATAGTAAGGAGCCATTTGAGTGGTCCTTTCAACACAAATTCTAGCATGCTTTGTGTAACAGGTAGCACTGTAGGCACCTTCTGTCCTCATCCACTCCTTTCTTATTGACAGATAATGCCTAAAGAAAAGGAGGCTGAGTTTAATAAACTTAATTCTGACATTTCATAACTTTTGCATGATTGGTAGTAACCTTAATAATTTTCTTTTAATTTAGTTTGTATGTGTGTATATTTATATGTAGGATTTTTTTATGTATGCATATAAAATTATATGAAATAGTACATATCACACACACACACACACTAGTAGTTATATACGTAATTGTTCATCTATTGCCCAGTAAGTATTCAGGCTTGCTAGTTCTTTCCTTAGTGCTGGAAATTTAGCTATTTAATAATACCACTTCCTATTCATAACATTTTACCTTTATTAACTGTACCACACAAGGAAAAATCACAAGTTATAAACTCAAAGGTAACACTATATGACAGGAAATATTAACTGAATTAGAACAAATTGTAAGCTTTCTTACAAATCTTTACGGTGTTTTTCAGTTCATTTCCCCTAAACTGGAGAAAATGTGGGCCAATATAAATATAAGATGAAGATAGGAAGGAAAATATGTGTTACTGTATTGCTAGGTAAGTGGACCTTTCCTGTCAAGCAAACGGACTGGTTGGTTGCAGCTGCTATTATTTTCAGACAGGAAATGCAGTTCTTTTTCTAGCAGAGTGGAAACTCATAGACCTAGTTAGAACTAAATGATATATATAATCCAGCATCCAAATTTGCCCCATATGTTCATCAAAAAATAAACTTTGAATGAAAATTGCAGTTTTTAGAAGTTCCTGGCCCATAGAACAGAGAACTCATGAATAATGAGGCAAGCTCAGGAGAGTCCGGGAGAGAACTTCCTTCTCCAGGGGTGAAGCAATGGAGGTAAGGACCTGGTAAATTTGAAGCAGTAAGCTCAGTGATTCTAAAAGCCAAGACATCCGTAAAAACCTGGTTAAATCCATAGCTCTGGGCAGAAAACAGAAGGGAACAAACCCCCTAACTACATAGTTTGTGGTTTCAAAACTATCCAGGAGACTTGGACTGTATTAAAATTAAGGGTGTCAGGCTTTCAAACCTCTTAGATAACTTTGGAAGTCTCAGCCAAATGATATTAAAGAAAGTGGAAAGTCAGCCTTCGTTTTTGTTTTTTAAATATTTTTCCAGTCTACATGTGGAAAAAAACCAGTCAATTTAAGGAAATTTCTCCCTAGATTTTTTTTAATGGTCATATTCACCTAGAGAAACTGGTTAATAGAGACAACCTGAAAATAAACCCTTGGGGCACTGACAGATGTGGGAACCCCTTCCCCCCACAAAACCACAAAAACAAAAACATGCTTTACTGGAAGAAGCAGTGTGCTACTTTGACTCAGCTTCACAGTATCTGTATAGATTGGGTGCTTCAGCGGGGCTTAATGGCACTTTTATCTAACAGCTGATTCAGTCTTGCAAGAGTCTATGGCCTAGGCTTGTAATCTTAGGACACGCCTACTGCTGCACCCATACTCTCTTTTGGGATGCCATATTTCCTAGACACTCTACACTTTCAGGAAGACTCACTCTATATCACATAGTCTTGGCCCAGTAGCCAGAGACCCAACTTCTAGGCTTCCCTCAGGCTCAGGTGGTTTGAACCAGCATCTCCTGTTTAACAGGATAGTACTCTGGTCTCTAGGGCTAAGTACAGACAGTCAACAAGCCCAAGGTTGAATCAACTCCATCTTTGCAGGCTAGTCTAAACTCCAGGGATTAAATTGAAAAACAACAGAACAGACATTCACTTTTGATTCAGAAAATGAGGCTACATACCTGCAGTGGCTCAGGCCAGAAACCAGGGGGTGCTAGAGCATGGGCTGTGTGTTTACTTCCTCTTCCTCATGCCCCCGAGGTCTCTGGGATTTGCAGTCCAGAATTACAGCAGCAGGACTCTGCAGACTTGTCCATCACTTCCTCTTCCTGCTTCCAGGTGCTTCTGGGATTTACAGTTGCAACCAGCAGTAAGTTTTTAGCAGGGCAGGGCAGCTCTGCTCTGTACTCAGGGGAAGGGAAGTTTAACCCTCCTCCCTGGCCCCAGATCCCAGCCTGGGGAGGGGGAAGGAGGGGACAGTCCTTGCCCCACCCCCAACCCTTCTCTGCTGGAGTAGACAGCCCAGCCCAGGGCTGGAAAGCATGCTTGGATGTGATTTAACTTGAACCAGGAAGGGGTTTGGGATAGAAATTTTATAAACTGGTTTGACCCAAATCAGTTAAGTCTGATACTACATTCAACCAGATTTATCTTAAACCAGTCTCAGCCATTTTGAAACAAGTTTATGTGCACTGAACTTCTGTTCTGTTACAGGTTTAAACCAGTTTCTGATTACTTAAACCGGTTTAACTTCTGTCCCTAGCCCAGGTCATGAGCCAGCCACAGCCCAAAGCTGTTTCTAATCCTCCTCTTGAAGCTGGCCCACCAGCCTTGGGAAAAAATGTGTGGGGTCACAAGAACATCAAGCCAGAGGGAGAAGGCCTTAGTGAAATGGATGGTGAGCTAGAAAGGAGGGGGGCCTGGTTTGTAGCTCTGGTATCTACTGGCTATCCTGTACCTTGCATTTAAACAGCAGTGGAATAATTTCTGCCTGACTGGAGGCGGGGACCAAGGAATGATTCATCAGATTGAGCCACCCTCTTTCTAGCT
>NW_005842601.1:597205-599546 GCF_000455745.1 Alligator sinensis | reverse complement strand
TTTCCCTGGCTCCATACATCTTCCCCCATGGCAGTCCAATTGGTCAGCTTCAAGAAGAGGTTGGGATAGTGCACTCAGTAATGCTTAGTTCATAGCATTTTACAGGGCAGTAAGAGATACAAATCCAAGTCCTTTGTGGGTTAGAGGGACATAGCTACACAGGTGGAATTAGAATCCAAACTGTGCCTAAATGCCAAACATTGCAGTTACACAGCTACTGAAGTGCTACTTAGGCACATAAAAGCAAAATACGATTTAGTTCTTAGAAATATATATTAATTTTTAAAATTTCCCCAGGGATTTTGGGAGAATCAATAGAAAAGTAAAAACAAAACAGGTTTTTTTTTTTTGAAGACTAGGTTTGATGTGAAAATATTGATTAAATATTTTCAGTTTTCAAAAAACAAACCCCCCAAACCCTGAAAATACTAGTTAAGCTCAAAATACATTTATTTAAATGGTCTGGTTTTATATTTTCAAAAAGACTTTTTTTTAAAAAGAAAGAAAAATCAGTTAAACTATTTTACCCAGCTTTATTGGTAAATTCACTGACCTTTCACCACTGGGATTTTTTGATCCCATTGTCTGAAACACTATTCATCTCTAACACAGGTGTTCCCTGTGGTGCTGGACAGCTAGCCAGCCTCTGACAAAGGGAGTGAAGATCAAAGGGAGTCCCTAATGCTGAATCATAATGTCAGAATTGTCCCCAGGGCATTGATAATAACTATTCTCCATAGTGGAGCAATAGGTTAAACACTGCATATCATGTTGACCAACACTGTCCCATTGTTTTCTTCTGCTCCTCCCCTGTCTTTTTGTTGTTCCTCCAGGTTCCTCCATCTGTTATCTCTTGTTTTAGGGCTTGACTACCCCACAAAGGTTTTGCTGGTATAGTACAGATTGGCTCTAGTGTCCAAGCTCTCTACTGGGGATACAGTTTGTATGAATCAAATAAGTTATTTTGCTCATATTGCTAAACTTCCTCTCTAGAAAGGCAACATCTACATAGGGGTGCAGGTTGCCAATATAAATGCAACTCAAGTCCTCCAGCCACACACAGGTCAAACTTACAACCTTGGCATTATCAGCATCATGCAGGAACCAGTTAAGGAGTCATGAGCGCTGCTGATAGTGGAGCTAGCCATGCCACAAGGAAGCAGCAACTCAAATTGCAGCAGCCTATCGGATTCTAATCCAGTCGCTATTCCACTCACCACATCGCTCATATGTTGTTTTGCAGTGTGACCACTTCCACCTGAGCTAAAATAACTCAAGAGATGTTAAGTTGAGTGTAGATCGTTCAAATGAACATTACAGTGACACAGGGTACTTAGAGCAAGAATGATCACTTTGTTCTGTGTTCCTGGAAGGCCTAACACAATGGTGTCCAGGTCCCTGACCAGGTCTTGCAGGCTGTACAATAATGGTAATGATAATCAGGCAAAACAGAAAAATCCCTGAAGATCTGAGAAAGAGAGCAGAGTGGAATCTGGCTCATGTAGAGCAGGGCTGTCCAACTCATGGCTCCAGGCTTCCCCCTCACCCCCTCCACTTCCTGCTCCCGCCCCTGGGGCAGCACAGGGCATGAGAGTGCAGCCCACAGCTGGGGGAGCTAGGGAAGGGGCCAGGGGCCTACACACATGGCTCTATGCAGGGGGAGTACTGTACCCACATGTGGTGTGATTTGGTACAGCACAGCAGGGGGGCATCCATGCAAGGCACCATGCAGCACAGAAGGGATGAGGGGGGCCATCCACAAGTGGCATGGTCCAGCAAAGCAAGGGGGCTGTTCATGTGAGGTGCCATACAACAAAGCAGGAGAAGGAGGGGAGTGTCCATGCATGGTGCAGTATGCAGTGAGTGGCCCTGGGAGCACCTGGCCCATGCAGGTGCAGCCCCCACAGGTTGCAGCCCCCGGCCACTTACAAGTTGGACAGCCTGGATATAGAGGCCAAATAAATTACCTAAATCCTATTGCAGATAGAAAGATAGTTAGCTGTGTTAGTCTGAAGTTAAGCAGAAGGCACTAACTAATTCAGAGAGGCGTGAACTTTTGTAGGCTATAGACTGCTTCATCAGATAAATAGTTAAGTACCCGACTGAACAGTTAAGTATGTTCCAAAATCTGGGGGCAAGGATGTTTACTGTGGTAAAATGTAGATCAGGATAAGCAACAGTGTGGTCAACTTGTTTTGATTAAAACAAATGCTTTTCATTCTTTATGGCCAGAATCAAACGTCCATTACATTTTCTATTCTGTTTTTTTTCAATAGAACAATCTACTGGATCCTCAGTGCTTGATAATATAAGGCAGCCTTCTCATCAATTCTGTGAACTG
>NW_005842601.1:566329-597195 GCF_000455745.1 Alligator sinensis | reverse complement strand
GAAAGAGTATATTTTATAGAGCAATGTTAATACTAATAGCAACATTAAAGTATGGGGAAGGATTACAAAGGTAATGCTGACATCTTGCTCACTAATGCAGGCTATTAACAACAGATAATCACCTTTAAGTCAGTCACCTTTAGCCTTGAAGTAGAATGGAAGAACAATTATTCCATTCAATATAAGAGTAATTTAAATTGAAATAGATTAATTTCAATAGGTCCAAATACTTGCTTGGAAAAATATCTAGATACTGAGGAGCCACCTTCCTAGAAGATTAAAATGCTCCATAAAACAGAATACACAAAATCCCACTTCAGCAGTAGACAACTGTGCAGCATTATGCCTGAACTGGGGTTCTCAGCTTAGCCCTGATGGGATGCAAATGGCAGTCCTTGACCCACACATGGTCTGCTGGGTCCATGACATTTTTAGCTCAGTTGACCCATGAACTGTCACCCCGGTGGGGATTCAGGAAGCATCAATGTTCTGCCGCCCTCATATTTTGCTGAGAGTGTCATCCTGTCTTGATCCCAGTATGAGTGAGAGATTCTTTCACAAGAAAAACACTGGCATGACTGCAGTGAAAATGCAGGATGACTGAAGGGACCAGTCATAATCAGTAGCTTAAGAGAGGTTGGTCTTCAAAGGTCAAAAGCATTGTACTAGAAATGACAGAGGGATGATTGAGAGCAGTTTCTTATGGGAGGTAGGTTATGATATTGGAAGTGGCCCTGAGTGCAGTATTCACTATATTGATTTATATAGAAATCAGATTTATATGTGCAATGAGAATGGAGATTTAAGATGTCCCTGTAGACCTAGGACTGTTTTACATGCAAGTTCTGGAGCATGCAGGATAGCCAGTCTGCATCTATCTGCCAGCCGTGGGCATTACACACCCTCCAAATGCCACAAAGATGGCAGTGTGTTTTCAGCCCTCATCTCACACAAGTACTCAATTTACTATTTGAACTCTTAAAAGGGAAAGGGGGGGAAATGGAGCAAGAAACAACCGGAAACTAGTTCTTCGTATTGCTTTTCTGAATGGTGTTTGGAGCCTCCTATACTCAGGACTGTCATAAAAAGTCTAGGTACTCGCTCTTAGTCAAAGTGTATATTTTTCCCCACTGGAAACTGCCCTGCCATGTGGTTTACTTGTTCCTGTCATTTTGTATGAGCAACTATGGGCCAGAATGAAACTTGAGGTAGAACAAACATTGTATGAAAAAGAAACCACAACTACTGGAAGAGGGAGCAGAAGCAAAGGAGACTGTTAGCATCATGACCTAAAAGACATGGCCACAAGATTTATTTATGTGCGTAAGAAACCTTTCTAAGCTTGAAAAAGAAACCTCTTTCTTCGCAGACAGCTTTTCTCCCTGCTTCCATTATATGCATCTTATTTTATTATTGAAAAGTGGCCTGTGCTTGCTAGAGTGCCCCTGCTCATTTGTTACTATAGGGTTGCCTCTGGGTGCTATGTTTCTGTTTGGGTTTTAAAGCTTTATTGGGAAAGAAGCATGACCTAGGCTTTGGAGGCAAGCACAAGGATATATACATGTATATAACAGAACCTGGATTTTTTTGTATAGGAGTAGTCTTTGCAATTTGCTTAATTCAGAGTGAGTGACCAAATTACAGACAAGCAGCACAATTTATTCCTGCAGGTTTTAGTTCAAAGGGTGCCACTTTTCCACTCAGTTGGAGCACAGCTGCAGTCCTCGGCAACTGATTGGAGAAGCAATTCTCTTTGAAACAAAGGCTATAGCAAACAGCTGGAGCACCTCAGCAGTCCTGCACAACTGTTTGCTGTGGCTCTATACTCCTGGCTAGTTCACCAACCTTCATTTTTACAGGGGGCTAAGGCACCTAAGCCTGCAAGGAATCTGGGGTCCGTTGTATTACACACACATATTATGCACACACAAATTCAAACACACTGAAATGTACCTTAAAGGGACTTCTAAAGCTCCAAAATCAAATACTCAAAAGGTTAGGAAATGCCAGTGTTAGAACTGCTCTTGTGACCTTAATTTGGTTTACTTGACAGGTTTAGACTTAAGTCTGAACCTGTATTCAATGCTTTTCTGAGAAAATTCCCACTGACTGTAATTAAAAAAACCCTGGAACAATTACTGCAACGTATATATTCAAATACCCAGTTATCTTTGCATCTTTTTAACTGACCACGATGGGAATTACATACATATAGCAAGGTGATAAAAGACTCCCTTAGACCTAATCCACATGCTTTCTTATGACTGTTGCCCTGAAATAACAGAACATTTTGCAAAGATTAGCAGTTATGAAAAATCACAAGCAGAATGAACTTCAGGATGCAAAGCTGAGAGTCACCAGCAGAGACAATATTATTAGTGCCTCTTAATCCACAATGCTGGGAAAGGAGAAGTTACATTGCAACCTAGTATATAGCTGAATTAACTCTCTGTCTCTGTTTTATGTTCCATTTCTATATGTTAAGGACCTAGCCTGTTCATTCTCGCACTGTTCCCGTGTGGCTTTCTCTGGATAGCTGCCTGCTTTGGCTTTATAAACAGTGTGGTAGAAAATCAGTGTGATTATTCTCAGAGATGTTATCACTTTAAACTCCAGTTCCAAACCAGAAGTAGGGATGAGGAACCAAAACCAGACTTCCTATCAAAGGCCACAATTCCATGGACTTTAGTGAGTTTGATTGAATAACATGGATTAAATCCTGTGCATTTAAGCAAGTAGCACAATGTGGGTTGGTTTTTGGAGCGTTCTTTCTGGGTGTTGCCAAACCTCTTATCTCTGAGGACTGGACTTTCACTACTGATTTTAGAGGACCATCAGTGTGTTTTCTAAATTACTTAAGGGATTTAGAAGCATAAATCAATCGACTTTCAGGGCTTTCATTGATTATTTAGTATTTGGAGCAGCCCCATCTCCCAGGGGAAGGACCTTACTTTCCACCTGGTTTGTATGAAGTGGTGGGGGTAAGGACAACGCTATCTGCTGGAGACTCTCTCTATGGAAGACTTTACATTGCAGTACAAAAAACTAGAACTTTTGGTTCCAAAATGATACCTTTTATTAGACCAACTGGAAAATGGCAAGAAAATTGTCCTTTTCTGCAAGCTTTCGGGATCAAGGTCCCTTCCTCAGGCTCTGGGAAAAGTGTAGATGGTACAAGATGGTAAAAAGTCCCCATAGGTAGGAAATAAACTTCATTTTTGCACAGAGGGAGCTGAAGATGGAAGGCTGTCCCTCTGGGTCCATGAGAGTGTCTTTGTGAGCCGTGTTGAGTAGCTGTTTGATGTGTTGATCAGGTAGAATTCCTTCCCTGGAGGTGTCAGATGGCAGGCAGGGAGGCAAAAAAAGTCCTTGTTGTTCTGCAATGACGTTTAAAATCCAAAATCAGCTAAAATTCAGCATCTTCCATGTTTCAGGGGTGTACTTGGTAGCTGTGTTGGTCTCAGATCAACACGGCTACCAAGTACACCCCTTTACATTGCAGTTGCACAGCATGGGGATGGGATTGACATTACGGTTTGTGTTATCTGACAGAGGAAAACCATACTGATGCAACAAGTCAGCATCGGATAACAGAGGAAGAAGAGAAGTTAGGTTGACATTGGCTATCAGAGACCTCACACAAGGGTGCTGACAATGTGGATTTAAGCCTACCTCTTCCTACCAGAGGCAGTATCTCTGGGTGAGACTTCGCAATGAATTAGCACGGGGTGATGGAGAGAGCAGGAACGGCGTGGGTGGGGGGGTTCGAGCTGTACAGTTTTCTCTGCATTGCATAGTTCTATAAATCAGAGGGTGTCTCTGTTTCATTTTGGATTCCAGCATAGTCTGGAAATTTTCCATTGTCCATCAACGTATGCCGTAAGGGAACCCAAACCACAGGCTTCCACATATGAGAAGTAAACATTTAGGACCCAAACCAGGATGATGATAACCAGAGCAGAAACCTTTCCATCCTGTCACAGATCAGGCCTGGTGTAGGCATTTCAGCCCATCAGTAGGCCTTCTCTCAGGCATTATTAAGGACTTGCTCTAATCTTGATCACAGCACTTCACTTAGTCCCATGAAACATGCTTCCCTCCCCTCCACTGCTTGCCCCCCACCACCCTGCCTTCAGGCTTTTTCGAGAGCTTCCTGGAGAATATCCTCAAGAGGGGAAAAAAAAGCCATGAACTATTGTAAACTGAAGTAGTATATTTGTGCCAGCAAACTAAAATTAACCCCTGAAGTGCCACACGCACAGCAAGGTCTATGCAGAGCGTATCAGCAGAGAGGCACATAGAGATTTTAGAGTCAAAGATTGTCTCTGAATTCATCCTTGGACAAGAAGGACCATGTAAGCTGCATCCTCCCAGCCCTGATCGAGTCGAAGGAGTTGCTATGACTCAAAAATACACTCGTCATTATTTCTCAGCTGCATCCACCTTGTTATAGAGACTTTATAGATGAATTTCTTGTTCTCCAACAGCAAAAAATTATGTCATCTCTGCATTGAACTAAAAGCACTGGCTTGTGAGGAGGGGGAGAAGTAGGGTCCTGTCCAGTTCCTGTGGGAGAAGAGGCAATAAGTGAGTATGCATCTCATGTTTACATCTGTGAACCCAATGTTAATTTGCCTGCACAGAAAATAAGTGGGATCTTGCTTCCTTGTATTCACTGGCACAAGCATATAGTCCAAATCACAGTCTGCCCCTTAGTTCTTACATATATTCAGTGTCTATAAGGAAGATGGGGCGCATTTTATCTTGACTTTGTGGACGGGCCCTATCATGGGGCTGGTAAAAAGTAATAGACTTCAGTGGAACAATTCTGATTTACACCAGCTGAAGATGTAGCCCACAACTTGTTCCTGGGGCACTGAAGGAGTTAAAAGGAAATAGCATTGCCCAGTATTTTAAGTTTCCATTAAAATTAGCAAACATACCAAGAGTAGAAACATTTTCATGGATTTGTACTGATTTCCTTTTCTGCTATTGCATGATTCTGTTATTATAAAAGATAATACTTCTAGTCAAAGAGCGGGGGGAGGAGGGGAGAGGGGGAAGTATTATTTATATTTTCTTTCAACTGGTCTTTGAAAAGGAACCCCTGCTGCTTTGGGAATCCAAACTGAAGAGGTTTGTGATAACAACTAAGAACTTAAAACCCAGAAAGAGTGTGATTAGAAACTGGTAGAAGCCTCAGAAAGTAGGTTGCTTGCTGAAACTGGGAGCTGCTCAATCAGGGGAAATTATGGGAAAATTATTGCAAAATTACTATTTAGGGCATTACAGTGGATCAGCTTAAGTAGCATATTGGCCCTTTTAAGGTATGGCTAGACTACTTCCACGGTGGTCCCAGGCCAGCCTTGGAGAAGCACATCTCATGCACCCGCTCCTGCTCTGAACATGTCAAGCCCAAAATTGAAGGGCTAAAGTCTCTTGGAGGGCTCCCACTCAATGTCTTTAATGTTGCTTGAGAGCAGTGGCAGAGGGAGCATCTATATTTTGAACAAGCAACACCAGCCTATAGGCAGAGCAGGGTGGCTGTACTCCTGGCTTTCCTCAGAACTTAGATGGGTTTCCTGTATAGCCCTGACTCCAGCATCTATCATTGACAACCAGAGCACCTAGACTAGAGGCACCCACTTTTGACATAATAGCTATGTATCTGAGCTTTCAGCTAAGAATTTGGAGTCCTGGTAGTAGGCCCTGGTGCCTGGGCTGGTTATGCATTTTCCACTTGCCAATTATTGGTCCAAAACCAGAAATAACCCTGGTAGTAGGGACCAGAACCCTGGTTTCCTTCCTCCCCACTCAACACTGAGCTACAGTCATGCTCTCTTGCTTGCTCTCCTTCGGTGTCCATGCCTTTAGCATTTCTGCCTGGTCAGTAGACCAGATTCAACAGGAAGGGTGTAGGTTGCTCCCACTGTAGTTTGCTGCTTAGGAAACCCTGCTTGAACAATGGGTCTGAATCCCCTCAGGCTAAGGAGAGCTTGAATGTCCTGAATGAGTGCTCTACTCACTAAGCTGTTAAACGAAAGGCGGGTGCTGCTACCATGTCTTCCCTCTGGGTGTTTTTGGTCTTGAATTGATGGAGGCAGCTACGCTCCAGAGGGGGGTTGGAGGTCAGACACATTCAGGCATCTGGTGTTTCGTCTTGACTAGCTCTAACTCAGGGGTGGGCAAAATATGGCCCGTGGGCTGGATCCGGCCTGCGAGGCCATTCTATCTGGCCCACAGGGCCCCTAAAAAATTTAGAACATGGCTATTGATCTGTCCTTGGTTCCTGTCAAAAATAACAGAAACCAAGGGCAGTAGGACCCAGGGGAAGCCCGGTGGGCTCCTGCAACAATAGGGCCTACCCAGCCCTGCCTCCCCAGCCGGAAGCCCCAACAGGGGCTTCTGGCCTGGGACCATGTGACTACACCGTGCCAGAAACTCAGGTGAGGGCAGGGGTGGACTGCGGGCAGGGAAGGAGTCTGGGGAAAAGCAGCCCCTTGTCTGCCCCATGGCCCACACTCCCTGCTGCAGCTGCTTGCAGCCCGTGTGGGGCTGCCTGTGCCTGCTCAGGACAGCCCCGCATGGGCTGCGAGCTGCTGCAGCAGGCAGCACCAGCTGCAGGGAGGGTGAGGGGCCATTTTTCCCCGCACTCAGCACCAGCTCATTACCTGCCATGGAGCAGGGGGTCGGGGCTGCATGCTGCCCCCTGCCTGTACCAGGGGGCTGGGGGCACTGGGAGTGAGCGGGAGCATGGGGCCCTCACTAGTATCCTGGAGCCAGCATCAGTGGGGCCCAGAGAAGGGTGGCCGGAGTATAGGGTCCCAGCTGGCAGGGGCTCTATGAAGCCGGGCCAGCTCCCTCCTCTCCCTGCTGGTGCAGCCCAGCCTGGCTCCACAGACCCCTGCCAGCCTGTGCTCTGCTCTGGGCCCCACCAGTACTGGCCCTGGGACATTGGTCCCAAGATGGTGACCAGGGGGCAGGGCACTTGTCAAGGGGCATGGCTACCCATGCGGCCCTCAACACCTTGCCAAAACTGGGTAAGCAGCTCTCTGCCCAAAATAATTGCCCGCCCCTGCTCTAATTGCTCTGGGTCACCTTTTGGAGGTTCATATCTCTCTCTGTTGACTCTATAGAGAACTTCGGTGCTTCACTCTTTTTCAGTGGTCACCAAACAGTGGATCTCGATCCACTGGTAGATCTTGGAGCCTCTTGCAGTAGATCTCAGAGCCTCTTGGGGTCGATCCGAGGCTGGGGCTGGGGGATGAGTGCCTGTGTACATGCACTCACATGCCCCAGCCCAGCAGGTCAGTCCACTGGGGAGGGAAGGGGCGGGGGCTAGATCAAAGCCCCTGTGGTGAGGGACAGTGCCACAGAGGCAAGAGCAGGGGTAAGTTGAGTGGGGCTCCGGCCAGGTGGGACTTACCTGCTGGGCAGGTGCGCCCCCAAATAATTTTTTCTCTTTCTTCCTCAGTCTGCCCCCTCCTTCCTTCCCCACAGACTTACCTGCTGGGCGAAGGGGTGGGGAGGGAGGGAGCAGCAGTGCACGGTAGAGCTTGGGTTGCTTTTAAATGCCAAAGGTGATCTCCTACTTAAAAAGTTGGAGACCACTGCTCTATTTGGATCACCCTGTGGGGCAACACCCTGCTTTTTTTTTTACGTGTGCTAAAACCTAAATGGAGTCACCTACAAGGCTGAAGTGGATCTGACACTGAATGACTTGCCCACTGCAACAATCAGGAACCTAACACCCAGGCCTCTATACAGAAACCCCGCTTTTCTTTCTAGCTGAAGTGGGGGCTTTTGCTATCCATGATGCCTGTGTTAAGTAGACCAGGCTGACTGGCATACAAGAGAGGAAACAAGCAGCCTAAACACTCAACATCAATGAGATGTGTTATTTTTCATAATTTAGACATATGGATAAGATTATGGTATTAAAAAAAATATGATCTTTTTCCACAGGGAAGAAAGAAAAGACAAGACAGAAAAAAGGGAAGGGAGCAGAAAATGGAATATTTTTCATGTAGTTTTGTTCAATTGAAAGCCAAGCAAATTAATGATTTTTTTTAAAGGACATTTTATTTCAAACTTTTTTACAGGTATTACTTACCACTTCTGATTATCTTTAACTGACACAGCCTGTGGGGAGAGAGGCCTATTTCATCTGTAAATTTGGCCATCAGAGATTAAATTCCTCTCAAGCTCCCAAGTCAGCATCAGTCACAGCAGACAACCACGTAGATGGAGAAAGCTAGCAATGCCCTAGCTCAATCACATGTGCATGTATTCAGATCACCAAGCAGGTTAAAACCTATAAGGAGACATTCATCTGAATCACCTGAGCTGCGAGGCTTATTCTTAAGGCTCTAATTTGATTTCAGATGGATGAGTCTAAATCACAGACATAATGTATCTCTTAGAAATAGTTTACAGATGCATTCAGCTAATCCTGACAAGGTAATTCACAACTGAATTTAACTTGTGCTCTGATGTGAAAAAGAAGGGATGATACAATCTTCCTCCCTCTAGGCAGTCTTAGAGGAGATGAAATAGTGTTTGCTTTTCTGTGAGGTGTTACTACATCAATACTAAAATGACACATCAATAGGCTCAGTCTTCTATTTGAGAACCTGCACTGTTTTTAAGACTGGTTTAACTGAGGAATGGTATAGCCGATCTCTTAACCTAACACGTGGTGCTGCCAATCGCATGTGATCAAAACTTGTCAAGTCTCCGAGATCCTGAGGATAGCTTAAAAATTACATTAAAAAAATAACAACTCTGTAGTTTTTTCAGTGTTCAAGGAATTCACATTCTTAAACTTTTCTTTACACTCATAAGAGTTAAAAAAGTACTCCCCCCCGAATGAGAGCTGAAATTTTCATATGATCCTTTCTTAAAGCTGAGGTTTAGAGGAAAGATGCAAACATTATCAGATTCACAAAAAGTTTGTGATTTGGCGACTATTACATGAACTCCATTCAGGTTATATTGTAACAAAATTTGCTAAGGTCTCAAGCTCTGTCTCAGCACAGAAGTTTCTTTAGCTCCTCTGTAAAACAGAGATATTTTCTGCTGGGTGTTTCCTCATATCCCACAGATTAATATGCAAAAGTGCAAAATTATTTAACTTTTTGGGTTAGGTTTTGATGGTGTTATTTTTACATTGTATACGTAAGACCTAGAGAGAGAGAAACCAGGAATGAATACATCATATGTTTTAGGACAGAATTTATTTTATAGTAATTATATAGATAATTTTGTAGAAAATATGGATAATCCATACCATTAGAGGGGCTAATCCAAGCCCATTCAAGTCCATGCATTTTTATGCAGAAAATGGGTACTGTTTAGAGCAGAAGTGTCAAACAAACTGCTTGTGGGGTGGATCTGACCTGTTCTGGGGGAGATGGGGATGAGCTGGGGGGCAGACTCTGCCTCTGAATTTGGGGCTACAGGGCCTCATTGGTGGCAGACTTCAGTGGCAAGGGGGGGAGAGCTGCTCACAGCACCACCACATGCCTTGCCACCACTAACCTCACCTTGCCATCATCAGGTCCAGATCTGGTCCATGAGAAGCCCCCAGGCTGGATCTAGCTGGGGAGACAAGGTGAGTATGACACGCCTAGTTTAGAGCACTGGACTGGAAATTGGTCTTGGAGTTTGCTGATTGACCGACGTAGGATCCTACATATATTTCACTGAAAAAGCTCCTTAAAAACAAGCTTTGTGAAGGGGTTTGCCCTACAGGAGTGTCAGAAACAGGTAGTGCTGGCTCACACTTGCTTCTTGGCTTCAGAGTCAGGGGATGTGGATTGTATGCCCAGCTCTTCAGTTGGTTACTTCATCTCTCTATACCTCAGTTTTCCTTTCCATCCTTTATCTGTGTGAGGAAAAGGGCATGACATTGCCTGATCTTTGGGATAGTGCCTCTTGTGTGCCAGGAATAATAGAGCCTAACTAACCTTGGTTGCGGCTTGTAGCTACTTCTGTGCTCCACTGGGGCATGGCGACAGGGTGCCTGAGGTCTGGACTTCAGCTTTTGCTAGACTTGTGGTGTGGACTGTCTCTAGTTGATCTTACTGTAAATGGTCCTTTAGGGTGGGAAGTGAAAGGCATCTGGGCACGATATTAGGCACATCTTTCTTTTGTGTGCTGCTGGCTAAAAAACTGGTGTGCCCTGAACCACAGTAGCTACTCAGCTTGGGTAGATTTTTGACCTTTGATCTTTTTTTGATTGGCTTTCCTGGATCTTCATGGATTTACAGCAGCTGAGCGTGACTCTACCAAAGGCCCTGGCACACAACCTGCTGGTGCAGATATAGTCAGGTTTCCTTTTCTGGACTTTTGCAAGGAAGCAAGGAAATTTCTGCCTTTACCTGTAAGATAGAGATAATAAAGCTTCTTCATAGGGCTATCAAGAAGTTGAGTTTGCTGATGTCTTTAAACTATGCTCAGGTTTTAGCATGAAAGGTGTCAAACACTAGACGTGTAAATTCTTGTTAGGGTGCACTGGTGGGAAACTAACTGGTTCTTCTTTCCTGGGCAGCATGCAATCAAATCTTGGTTATTTTTACAAGCATTCACCGATGTGACCCTGGACTAGACATCGCCATTTCCAATCTGCAGTCACAGACCTCTGTAGCCAAGTGACTATCTCTGCTTTTCATTTTTAGGGGTGGGGGAACCTTGAAGTGAAAGCCAAGAGCGTTTTTCCTTGGCTATATTTGGCATATGCTTTCCTTGCTGGAGGTGCCAGCCACCTTTCACCAGTCTCGCAGACTTCGTCATAGAGCTTACCACACTGGAAAAGGCAATAGAGTTCATTAAATCACAGCATTACAACTGTACCAGAGCATCCTTTGGATCAAATCCATCCCCTCAGATCTGCACACATACACCAGTCCTATTGAATGCAACAGGAGTCCTGGGGACGGAGCTCAGCCCTTTGAAAATCAATGCCATGATATTTTTCTCAATCAAAAACACGTTGGACCTAGAGAGGAAAGTTTTCACCTGCCTTTTTTTTATTATTATTCTTGCCTTTGTTACATTGCTCACTGCCTTCTGTCTGATGTCTGGCAGCAGTTGATTCTAGCAGCAGGCAAGTTCAAAAGTCTTTGTCTCTGTGTGAGTGCTGACAAATTCCAGCGAGCTGCCACACAAATACAAACATCAAAGGGCTGGCATGTGTGTTTTCTGAAGCAGCTTTCTAGGTTTTACTGGGCTATAAAATACAGCAACGAGGATATAAAAACAAAGCTGTGATGGACTTAGCAGAGAGCCAGAGCAAGCGAGGAGAGAAACGATGAAAATGAGAAAAAGGGGATATGTGCAAGGGATGATGTATCGGCTTGGTGTCAGGAGGAACAGATTTCTGAATAACTGTGAAAAGCATAAAACTGGTTTAGCCATTAAAAAAAAAAACTGATACAAATGAATAAAAGGGAAACTTCAAAGCATAAATTTCCTGACTGAATGACACTGATGTCTTGAGCAGTTGTTCTGTGTGAGATAGCGGCAGTGATTTTAATGAACTTTACAGTGGTATGAATAGGAGCAAACAATGAAAAGCAAGCACTTTAAAGCAGGGCTGTGCAGGGAGCTAATTGCTAGAACAGGATTTAAATGACAGATTTTTTTTTTATTAATATATATATGAAAAATGATTTTTCTATTTGGGTTTTAAAAAAAAACCCGCTAAAGAGCCTCAATCCGGATTTCTCAGCGAACCAATTGGATGCTTTATTTCCATGAAGCTCTTAAGCAAGTGCACAGGATGCTGAGCTGAAAGGCAGGGAGGTGGCGAAGGCAGGGAGGTCTTTTGTTGGACCGTAAGTTTATTCTAGTTGGATGCACAATCCCGCTTTGATGTCTCAAATGAATTTCACAGTACAGCAGTGCGGGGAATCAGAGGATTAAAATAATTGGAAATGGGAAGACCCCGAGAATGGGTCACCTTGTCCTTCCTTCTAAATTAAAGCAGGATTGCTCCTTTGGGTTTTTGTTCTTGAATGCTTATTTTTACTGGATTTTGATTATTCGTTTTAGGCAAATACTACAGCTACTTAGCTCCCCAGCTGGTATAAATCAGCAGTGCTCCACTGAAGCCTGTGCATCAGTATATACCAGCTGAGGGTGTGGTTCCTGGAGTCCATACCTTTGACACCTGTGCAGAGCCCCTACACAAAGCACCTCTGTATCTTCGAGCCCCCTTCCTGCATCCCTGCCCCCCCACCCGCCCCAGCATCTAAGCAGTTATGGCCAAAGGCCCACTGGGCTTAACAGCCCATCAAACTACCATGGTTAAAGCACACCAGATTTAACAGCCAATGGTACACACTAAAATGTTGTGGCTAACTGCCTTTGACTTCACAACTTAAATGGTATCTCATGAGCCACCAAGGAAGTAACTTAAAACTACAGAGATGAATTTGGCATATTGGTGGCTAGCCACCCTGAATCTCAGTGGCATGGATGAGTTTTTTGTAACAGTAAAAATCCACGAGGGAAGGCTTTGTAATCATATTGGGCATTTATACACAGACTTTTTTGTTTGGCGTCTCACCAGAGACCCACCGCTTCTGAGCAGACTCGATTAATCAAGTCTGCCCTGCACACAAGCTGAGGCCAACTGCTGCGCCATGTGCAGTAAAAGTGGCAAAATGTGCATCAGCACGCAGGAAATGGCGGCGGCGTGCTCTTGGACTCAAGCACCTTCAAGGTGTTTTAGCTCAAAGGCGTGCCGCTGCCATTTTCTCAATGCTGATGCGCATTTCACCACTTACACAACTGCAAGCGTCGCAGCAACGGGTGCTTTTTGAAGCACTGGCGCCGCTGTACTTGGAAAAAGTAAAAATGCCCATCGCTCTGATTCCTATCCTGCTTCCCGCCACCTTGCAGGCTTCAGCTCGGACATAGCTGAAGTGACATGTAGCTCACCAAATCCCCGCACCTACACCCCAGAGCATTTCAGTTTCCTTTCTGCCTCCACGGGGAAGGAAGCTTGTGAGCTCTGGCAGGTGCATGTAGCGCTGCATTTCAGCCTGAGATTGTGTTTCTCCCTGGAGATGCGCCTGTTGCACAACACATGTCGGTGTCAATCCCCTGTAGCTCTACATATTGTTTGGCTTGAGTGAAGCAAAACATTTTCACTGTTTGAACAACAACAGTCACAAGGGGGAAGCTGGAGTCAGGCCTGTAAACATGACTCATATTTCAGGACAGAACAGTAGAATCTGGAGCAAATCCAAAGTGCTTCATACAGCTGCTTTAACTGCCTTCACCATGATCGTTGTCATCGTCGTCATCATCGTTTTCATCCTTTGTTGCCAATGCACATTTAGCTTCTTACAAATGGAACGAGACCAAAACCAAATCTAAAAAAGCCCCCCGTCTTCATATTCATTTCAGTGAAAAAATTATATTAATCATCAACTTGACTCCATATTTGCTTTAAATTAAATTACTGATTGGAACCTTGTGCTTTTCATGTACTTGTATATTTATTCTCCCTCACTGGGAGAGAGATTGGCTAAAGGGAAAGATATTTTGGAGCTTCTCAGCTGGCTACAAATGAGAATGATTATAATTATCGGCGTTGAGAACAAGGGCTTTGTGTTCAGGAAAGTGGGAGGGAGGGTTTGTAAGGAGGCGGCAAGGAAAGGCCTAAGAACAAGAAAAAAAAGCCAGTTCCTTCTCTTTGAACCTAAAAGAAGCTTTTCTTTTTAAATAGGGAAGCCTATTAGCTCCAGTTACTGTGCTAGTAAGCATACTCAAGACAGAGAACCTAAATGCAGTGCTAGACTTATGCTCAGGATACTTTAAGGCAGCTATATTGCCCCGTTTTGGGGACTTATGAAACAGGAGCAAGTGGGTGATTCCTGCTGCGCAGTGGCACTTCTGTGCTCTGAGCAGCCTGTACATGGCTTTTAGCTTCTGAGGGGTGATGTGTAATTTGGAGGGTCTTGTTAGTCCAGGGAAAGAAAGAAGGACCCAAAATATTGCTCATTTTTAGAAGCAAATCCTGAAATAGTTGTCTTTTTGAGACTGGGAAAGCTAATAGAAGAAAGGCAGCGGTAGGGCTAGGTGCAGGAAATCTCATGGGCCAGCCTGTCCTCTCTGGGGGTGACAAGACGTTTTCAGAGTCAAGCTAAGATTTTCAAGAAGACTGGTTTTTAGGTGCTGGTGTTTTTAATATGCCACTTGACGCTCCAAGGGAAGTGATTTAATGAAAGTGCTCAACACCTCAGGGCATCTGAAGGTGGCTCAAGCCGAGCACCCAAAATCTGAACAGGTCACCGTTCAAAATCTTAGACAAGATTTTCAGAAGGAGTGTGGTTTTGGTGGCTTTTCCAAAGTAAATTCAATCTCAGCATCTATGTACATATCGATCCTATACACGAGGAGGTCAATTAGTGTTAAAAAAAAAAAAAGGCTAACTGGCGATACAGATGTTTGACTAAGAGCACTTACACACTTCAGGCTGCACCTGGCCTTGCCTGATATGAAGAGGTGTCCTAAGCAGAAATATAATAAAGGGGCAACATGCTGACACCCACATAGTCCATAGGCAGAGCTGAAATCTTTATATTCATTGCACAGATCTCTGGTGTTTGAACTAATGGAGTAAAGGGTGGCAGTCTGGGGAACAGCTGTGAAAGGACACTTTGCTAGAATATTGCTGAGACATTTATTGGCAGTTGAGGAACAGAGAGACTTTGGGACCTTGCGTTCCTTTCCAGGCTATGAAGAGAGACATATTTTAGTGGGCATGGACTCTTCTGGTCATTTCCCCCCACATTTGACCCTTTTGGTTCACTGGCCTCCATTCAGACCTGCCTCTACATCTGCACTAGATTCCTGCCAGTGTCCCTCTTCAGGCTCCTCATGAAATATTATTAGGTTCTTCTGGCTTCTTATCCAAGTTACTTTGTCCAGTGGATCCCTCCTTGTTTGATCTTAGCTTCCAGTCAACCCACTGGCTCCAGTGCCCCCATTTGCCCCTGAGGCTCTCAAATCCTAGTTTCCTTATCTACCCAGTCCTATTCTTCTTGTTCAGTCAATATAATGCTTCTCTGCTCCATAATCCAAGGTAACAGTTCCCTTGTTCCCCAGTTCCAGTCTTTTTGCCCAAACCATTACAGTGCCCCTGCCCCCTGGGCACCAGTAGTGAATTCACTGCGAACACAGACTACACAATCTCTCTGTTATCACTTCTGGTGCTTGTCTTAGACCTACAGTAGTCCAAATTTGCAGCTCAGCTCCTGTTGTCCTGGACTAGAACATACCCAGTGTATATTCAGGAGATTTAGCTGCAAAGTCCTACCAAGTGTCTTCTGAGCACGTGCATATTTCAGTTTTCCAAAGTCTTTTCACTTGGCCAAATATCATCAGAATTTCTCAAAGGAATTCCCCAAGGACAGAAGAAGACACATCAGCACCTCCAGATTTCAATTCCCTGCTAAAGCATGGGAGCTCTACTACTTTTAAAGAAAAGGTTACCAGAATTTTTTGCCATAGACAAAACAACTACATTTTCTTTCTCTTTGTTTTTTTCAGAGATGAACCAAATTGTTTTAAGACAAAGTAAAATTAAAATTCAGCCTGATGCAGAAATCAGGCTCATAACATTTCGCTCCAAGTAGTTAAAGTTTGGCAAAGTTATATGCAAATGAAAATAGAGTTTTATAATGGGATGTGTCAGGCAACCTCAATCCAAACCACATCTATAATTACATTTAGAAAAACTAGGTTAAAAGATTGTTAAGACTGCAAAATCAACCCCTGAAATGGTAGGAAATGTCAGAATTAAGGCTGTCTACATGCATAGATGCAAGACTGTGGTAGGTGATCATGTTAGGCATCTTCAAACAGCTTCTGAGGCATGAGCATGAGATAACCAGACCTATGGGGAAAGATCCTGGTCAATCCAGCTATAAATGTTGTTTTAGTCGCTTGGACCGAGTCAAAGGCAACCAGATGTGGTGTTAGCCACATTACTTCTTGGTGGGCCATTGGCTATAGAAACTAGTGTGTCTTATCTGCACTAGCCCAATGGGTAGTTCAGCTCATACCTTTAACATGTATGTATACATTATGATACAGATTTTAATTATGTGATCACACACTATTTTTCTACAAAGGTCAGCTGAAGAGTTTTCTTATGCTATAAAGGGTTAAAACAAGAGCCGCCTAGATAAAGGATGTGCTATTGGATGGTTATGCTGCTCCTGAGAAACACTCCATAGATCACTGACAATAACACATCTTGGGATGCTTTATCAGAAATGAAGTAAACTAGATGTATAGCTGTGTTCATACCATATTTGATTTGGACTCCAGGGATCTCACTTCCCACCACTCACTTCCAATGCAAATCTGTCCTGGTGTTGACCTGAAGACCCTTCTCAGACATGGTGGAAAAGTCCTGGATACAGATTTCAAAAGCAGTTAAATGAAGTATGTGAAGATCCTTATAAATGCTGCAGTCAAAATTTAAGATGATGGATTCAAGAAACACCTTCATGTTCTTCTCTGTGCAGCAGTCACAAGCCATTTCCTTCCATGAAAACTAGGATGGATGGGAGTCTCCCAAGGGTTAAAGCCATAAAAATTGTGTATTATAATAAAAGCAAAAAAGATAACAGTGGAGTAAACTCAAAGCCAGATATTTTTCTCGGCAAATGACTGCTAGGCAAATTAAAAGAACATTACAAATAATACATCATAATAATAACAATAATGATGAGCATTCTTAATCATCTTTTCAAAATTCCTTGCAGCTATGTTTGTTAATAAGGAAGTATGGTAGATCAGTGTCATGGTATTTTTTTATTATGATTATTATTATTTTATGTAGCCTGCAGCCTTTGGGCCAAATCCGAAGGCAATGTAAATTAACACCACTGACTTCATTGTAGAACAGCTCATCTAAGTGGGTTGTGTCTTCAGCCTTTTTATTTAAAAAAGTCTCTTTATCCCCAGAAATCTTACATCAGGAAAGCAGAGCACACTTCAGGAATGTTGATTCATTTCAATTAAAACCCCATGCATTAATCATACGTTTGACACTATAAATGTTTCTAATTAACGTCTATCTTAAAACCACATGTGCTTGAGATTATGTTCAAAAGATCTATCTGTAACAGGTAACCTCAGGAAAACCATTAACAGATGGTTGGACACATCTGAAATCAGGAACAATATGGGGCATTTCCAATTTTCAGCCTGAGACAGAGACACAGAAGTCAGATTATTAACATTTATAATTTAAGGCACCTGCAAGTTTTTGTCACTGAAAGATGGAAATTGAATGCTTCCTATTAAAGAAGGGAAGGAGAGACTTCTTGCTTTAACACAGGCTTGGTTTTGTATCACAGATTTTTTTGTGTGACCTTGGTCAAGTCACTTAGTTGTTCTCTACTTCAATTTCTGGGGATTGAAATGTAATGGGGATAATGATACCTCCTTTCTTCTACCCTTTCTATGTCTTGTCTAATTAGTCTGTAAGCTCTTTCTGGCAGATTTTAAC
Source organism: Alligator sinensis (assembly GCF_000455745.1). Lineage (NCBI taxonomy): Eukaryota > Metazoa > Chordata > Crocodylia > Alligatoridae > Alligator > Alligator sinensis. The sequence continues at coordinate 579,659 of NW_005842601.1, read as the reverse complement.
AAACGGGGCCTGCTCTTGTTTGGGACTTTACATGCACAAAACAAACCTGAGCAGGGGGAAAATCATTTAGAAAGTCGAGAACAGGAAGCACCTTACCATGGACTCCACTGATGCTTAGAGTGAGCCACTTATTATAAAGTCATTGTGCATTTTCAGAGTGGTTCCGTTCTCCCACATACTGGTTCAGAAATAAAACCTTGGTTAAAAGACAAGAATTACTATCCCATTCAGATATCAAGTTTCTAGCTGTTTGTGGTTATGGGTCTGATTCAGAATTACAGAAGTCAAGGGAGAGACTCTCTTTGACTTTGGTAGAGTTTAGACCAAAGTTTTATCATAACACACCTCCCACATTGTTATGTTGGGTTCTTAGCTAATGAAATATGTATATACTTCTCAAATGAGGTATTTGACAGTTTAATTAGCTGACATACATTGTTGTAGGGGAGTAGGAAAGGAGATAAAATGCCCAGTAAATGAAAGGGGTAATATAAAATGAAGCCGATTCATCTAATGGTCTCATAAAATCTTTTCCTCCCTCAACCCACAAAACTACAGTTTGCCTCAAGTATCCCACCAGCTAAGCTGAGCGTTCATCTGCTTTAGAGGTAAAAGTCTGCATCAGAGCCTTTTAATGCATTTAGTACAGTTACTGGAACTATAGTGTCTGGGAAAGAGCATTTGAAAATTGCACATTATTAGGATTCCAAGGAGGAGGTAATGTATGTAAAGAATTTGACCTCCTCGTGGCTCCCATGACGAGGACAAATTTTTATCTCATTTACCGCAATGCAAATCCAGAGTATCTACCAAAGCACATTAAGTTTAGTGGAGTTCCTATGAATTTATACAAGCGCATCTGGTATAAATGGAAGGTGTTGCTTCTGGTCTTTACTGTGACCCAAAGGAATGAATTACTGAATGTAACCTGCAAATAGAAGGGTGAAAAAACTCCCTTGACAATAGGACTTTCCCCAAGAGTGTGAAATCTAATGGGAGCTGCTGCATGCTCAGCACTTTTAAATATCCTTAAACACTAGATCATACATTGAGGCGCTTAATGATAGACTGAGAATGGACTCAGAAGCTCACTTTTGGCATCAGGTTTTTTTTAACAATCTTGTCCCACAGATCCTACTGCTTCCATTTAAATGCAAAATTAATTAAAAATTAATGCAGCTGGTGGAGAAAATGGAATTAAAACTGGTTTTGATGGGGGAACCCCCCCCCCAAATATTTTTTTGCAGATCATTTGATTTTTTTATTTTGATCTTTTTTTCTTTAGTTTTGGAAACAGAAACATTTCCCCCCTTTCCTCCCTTTCCCCTCCATTTATTTTCTTCTCCATTTTTCCTCCTCCTTTGCTTTTTCCCAAGGGGGGAAAGAAAATGAAGTGTGAGGGAGAATGAAATATGGATGCAAACGAGGGAAAAGAAAAGTAAAAGAAACACCATTTATCGGAAATTTAGAGAACATTGTTCAAAATTCCCCACATAAACTATTGCCATTTTTGACCAGCTCTCTATATTAACAGCATAACATTGATTACGAAAATATTTTGGGCTCAACTGTGATCTTTTTCTTGCAGTTACACAGGGTATCAGGGGTGCATATAGAGACCCTTTCTGGTTTTGTACAACATAACCACGTTGCTGGAGCCTTTGTAGGGAGACAAGACCATGACGACCAGACTGTTACACAACCCAACCACGAAAGTAGGTGGCAACAGCATGTAGTAGAAGGAAGTGGGAGGAGCTTTGGCATTATGCCAACTCATCCTCATCATGCCAACTCACCCGCCAAAGGCAATGCAGAAAGGCTGCACCAGTGATGGATTACCTCCCACACAGTGCAGGGAACAGCCCTAGGCTGTGATGCTCCCAAATAGACCAGCCGGTCCTGGGATAAAAGAGCTCCACACTTTCTCTTACAGAGGCTGGGTTGTTAGGTGACAACCCATCCCCTAATAAGCAGCAAATGTACATATAATCCATAGCTGCCAGCGAGCAACTGTTTTTAATTCATGACAAAGTGCTTAGAGGCCAAGGATTCCACTGCCAATGGAGATATCTTACTGCTAAAGAGCTTAAACCCCTCATTTTTTAAAATCCCACCCTCTGTATGATTAACCAGGTGTAGCATGGTATTCCAATAGTGGCACCAAGGAGTTAAATCAGATTATTTGCTTCAGATGCACTTGCTGAGTTTGGGCACGTGAAACCTCATTTTTCATGTTTCCCTTGATCCAAATCATAAGTAACTCTCATCACCTATGTAAATGTAGCATTTTGTGTTAGCTGTATTATTAAAAAAAGAAACATATATGTAGCATATGTCTTTTATGTAGTACAGTTGCTCTCTTCTAAATCGCTTGGCAGAAGAAAGGTAACACCTCCCTCAGAGATTGAGGAATTGCGCCAGATGTTTGCAAATCCAAATATTTGTAAAGGGCATGAGACAGGGTGGTATTTTTTTATCCTTAAAGCAATGAGACGCCTTAGTTCTGCATGTGGGAATGAACAACTTCAACTGTGGTTTGTCCTGACATCATGCAGTGCCTGTATCTGAGAGCTTTTAATTATTTGTGGTGCCAAATTAGATCAAACTTAGTTTTTTAAAGATGCATTAAGATTTTTTTTTATCATAGTTTGTCACCTTTTGTGGTACCAATAAAGTGCAGAGGTGAGTTAACTCTCTGTCTTGGATGAGTCTAAGAATGGTACTGGGGCACGTAGATAGGATCCCTGACATCCCTAGGCCAATGCTGGTTGGAGCTGGGGGGCGGGGACATGGCAATGGAGGATCACTTTAGACATGCCTCATTCACTTACTCTTCCCGTAATGCATTTACTGTTTTTCATTTTTTTTGTGCAGTATATTTTTTGTTCAATTAATTGTTCCACATCTTCATTAATGATCTGGAAGATAGGATGGATTGTACCTTCAGCAAGTTTGCGGATGACATCAAGCTGGGAGGAATAGATACGCTGGAGCGTAGGGATAGGATTCAGAGTGACCTTGACAAATTGGAGGATTGGGCCAAAAGAAATCTTATGATGTTCAATAAGGACAAGTACAAAGTCCTGCAGAAAAGGACCTGGGGATTACAGTGGACAATAAGATGGTTATAAGTCAGCAGTGTGACCTTGTTGCCAAGAAGGCTAACGCCATCCTGGGCTGCACTGGTAGGAGTCTTGCCAGCAGATCAAGGGAAGTGATTCCCTTCTATTCAGCACTTGTGAGGCCACATCTGAAGTACTGTGGCCAGTTTTGAGCCCCCCACTACAGAAAGGATCTGGACAAGTTGGAGAGAGTCCAGCAGGAGTGGTGATGCATAGGGGGTGCACAGGGGTGCATGTGCACCCCCTGAGAGTGCAGGTGCCCCCTCTGACAGGTAGCACTTCCTGCTTAGGTGATGGGTGGTGGGGCAAGCAGAAGTGCTGGTACCCCCCCCTGTGTGAGCACTGGCTGGGGTGTGGAGGAGCCAGGTGAAGCACCGCTGGCACTTCCAGGAGCATCTTTGGCACTTCTGGGATCACTGCTTGCACTTCCCGGTCAGCGAGATTGGCTGGGGGGGGACTCCCCCGGTCACTGACTGGTCGCTGGGGAGGCATGTGCCCCCTCCTGCCTCAGGTGGCACCAGTCATCCATGTCCAGTGGAGGGCAGCAAAAATGGTTCTGGGTCTGGGGCATATAGGTACCCCCCCCTGTGTGAGCACTGGCTGGGGTGTGGAGGAGCCAGGTGAAGCACCGCTGGCACTTCCAGGAGCATCTTTGGCACTTCTGGGATCACTGCTTGCACTTCCCGGTCAGCGAGATTGGCTGTGGGGGGACTCCCCCGGTCACTGACTGGTCGCTGGGGAGGCATGTGCCCCCTCCTGCCTCAGGTGGCACCAGTCATCCATGTCCAGTGGAGGGCAGCAAAAATGGTTCTGGGTCTGGGGCATATAACTTATGAGGAGATGCTGAGGGAACTGGGCTTATTTAGTCTGCAAAAGACTGGGGGAGGTGGGGGGGCGGGGATTTGATAGCAGCCTTTAACTACCTCAAGGGTGGTTACAAAGAGGATGGAGCTGGACTGTTCTCAGTGGTGACAAGTGACAAAACAAGGACCAATGGTCACAAGTTGCAGCAAGGGAAGTTTAGGTTGGATATTAGGAAAAACTTTCTTATTAGGAGGGTGGTGAAGCACTGGAGCAGGTTAGAGAGGTGGTGGAAGCTACATCCTTGGAGGTTTTTAAAGCCTGGCTCAACAAAGCCTTGGCTGGAATGATGTGTATTTGGGGATGACCCTGCTTTGAGCAGGGGGTTGGACTAGATGTCCTCGTAAGATCTCTTCCAATCCTAGTTTTGTATGATTCTATGAATTTCTCACATACAATATGCAGCTTTTCCATAAAAAAGCTGCTGGAAATTGTTGGGCACATTTTAAATGAGGAAATATGGTGATAGCAGCTTTGGCAACTTGAGCCTCTGCCAGGGGAAAGAGAAAGTAATTCTGCATGTGCAGAACAGGGGGCAGCAGCTGGCTGCGGACTCTTTCTCTTTTCCCCAGGCAGAGGTTCAGGCTGCAGAAGCTGCTATTGACTCAGCAGTATTGTATTCCTAAAGTGGAGCTGAGCCCCAGATGCTAGATGAGAAGCTTCTGCTGAATTAGTTGTGTGGACCCTCAGTGACTCTGCAGGTGTGGCTGGCTGGCTCTGCAGGGGACCTGACAGGTCCTGCTGGCTGCCCACCTAGGTCCACTCAAGAGGAGGAGAGGGGCTGGGCTATTTGACTTAAACAACAGCTCCTGTGGAGTCCTGCAGGTAGGGGGTTTACAGAGCAGCTACAATGGAAACTCACCTTTACGTACTGGACAAGGATAAAGAAACCTTTAATTACTGAGTTGCAAAAGACACCTTATGATTTCAATGAAAGTTGGAAGTCAGATGTATTAGCCTATTTTAGCTCTGGTTTTTTTTTCCTTTCATTTACAAGGGTGGAAGGAAGAAGTCACCCCCCATGTAGTCACTGTAACTATCAATGCGACTTGAAGCAGAAATATGCCCACAATGTATTGTCAAGGGATATTGTGTTTTTATAAATATAAAGCAATTTCAACTATGGAACAGATCCTGGCTTCCTTATTCATATCAAGTAGTACATTATTCCAGGAATTATCCCACTGAAATCAGTGCTGGTTTAATTGCAAAGTTCTACTCGGTGTGTATAAGGAAAGGAGAATCTGACTCTCTCTTAACAGGGATAAGTGTGATATTACTCATTTGCAATAAGCAAGTGTTTAAAAAGTGATTGACACCTAACATACAAATATTATTTTAATGAGTCTCCATTAAAAGTGAATTTGACAACCCTGAAAGATAGTATTACACAAAACTGCTTCCGTTCATTCGTTTCACAGCCATTTCCAGCATCTGCCAAGGATCTGACAGACTGTCAAGACATTGGTAAATCTCTCCCATGTGCTAAATTGTCAGGTCTTGTATTGTGGAATATGTCAGAAACATGCAACTGCATATATGAGAAACTGCATCTGCTTCTCACATGCAAGTCAATGGGCACTTAGTGCATTTATCTTTTTGTGAAGTATACACTATGGTCCCTCCCACCCTCTAAAAACAAATACAATAAGGTTAATTTTTAAAAATGAAAGAGAATTTCCATAATCGCATAATTAATGGCTACTTATGAACAAACTTCTGATAGCAACACTTTACAGTTTGGTACTCCTGAACCAAGTGTGTATACACAAAGGGAAAATCTGAGGGTTTTTTTTAGCAAGCCTATTTCAGTTCTCAGCTTCTGAAATGTTAGTCGTTGTCAATCATAATTTGCCACCATAAACACTGATCAGATGCAATAACCAGGCTAGTATGTGTAGGGTGTCCCTCCTTCCTCATGGATGTAGGGCGAACTCAACTGATACATTCTGTCCCGGGCTCTATATCCAGAGACAGCAATGGATAGCTTCCTTTAGCTCAAGAGGTGAGAGCCTGTGCTTTAATGGAACAGATGGATCTTGGTGCTGCTCTAAAATTCTGAGTATCCGTGGGTGAATGTAAAGTCCCAGCTGAGCAAAGCTTTATGACAGTGCTTTTGTTTGGAGATGTAGGACAATATTTCCTGCCCATTCCTGGCATAAATCCAAAGATATTGGTAAGAATTAACAGCCGGCATCATGACCATAACTTCCTTCAATGCCCTCTTTTTGAATTAGCTTAGGTTGGACGAAGCTGTATGATGGTTAAAGCTTATTTGTGCTGCCTGTATGCTGAAGGCATTATTAGCAGAGGATCTAAAACTGACTAGCAACACAGTAAAGAGGCTGAGCCTATGCTGATACCTAATTAGCTGATTAACCCAAAGGGAATTGAAAATGAAGGTTATCTTTCAACTTATGATGAGCCTCCAAATAAATATTCAACAGGCATTTAATAAGACAGCTTTATGCATTATTTAAGTATCAACTGATGGGTAAAAGACACAACACTATCCCACTGATCCTGAGATCTGAAAGGCAAGGGTAAAACACTGGTGAGCAAGTCACGAAAGGAGACTTGTAGCACACTTGTTTTATTGGATTATTATTATATAGAATCAGGAAAGGAATGTTAAAGAGGTCGTTATCTCTTTATTTCAGTTAATATTTTTAAAGGCTCACATGAGAAAAGATGAAATCCTGAAATCCATGGCAAAGCTTCTATTGAATTCAATAGAACCAGAGTTTTACCTTTAAAATTTAGCCTCCATTTGAAACTTAATGCCTTCTTCACATGGAATAATTGCCTTTTGTTTAGAACTGGAAAGTTCCTTGCACTTTGCAGGGCTCATTTTCTTCTTGCTTGCACTGGCGTGAGTCAGGAGAAACTTTGCTGAAGCTGATACATTACGCTAGTGCAAGATTATTTTGAGAGGATCATCCTGTCCATTGTCTGCAATGGGACTCCTTTGCTGTGTATAGAATCAAGGAGATTGTGCCAAATATTTAGCGTCACCATTCTGGTTAGTGAGGATGCTTTGTGGTCACTCAGTTTTCAGTTACTTTTGCTGTCATGTGTGTTAGACTAGCGCACACGTGCTCCAAATCCTTCTCTAAAAAGTGGGACTTAAGATCAGCTGGGGTCAGATTTTCAAAAGAACTTATCTCCCAATTAGACAGCAAAGCAAGCAGTCCTTTTCAGTGGAGGTCAGCACACACTGGACATGCTCTTCACCTTTTTGTCAGTCAGTTTTAGATCTTCTTACAATGTCATCAATACCCAGCACAGCTATGTCAAGACCTTGCTCCAAAGACGATGGGAGTCAATTTAATAGATGACGGTGGAAAAATTCATTGTGATTTATCAGGAGCTACATTAAAGTCTCTGTTCCTTCTCTTTAAAATTCTTCATGTAGAGATTGTGTCTCTATAGGGGACTTACCACAGCATGCACTGGACAGGTTCTCTTTCTTAGGAACCAGGGTCAGAGTACTCAGTTAAGGATTTTCTTGACTTGGGATCCGTGTGAGACAGGATGTTGCACTATCTTGAATTTTGTGCAAGGATTTCCTAGTGTTGATGACTTGATGTTGCTCTATTCATGTCAAGTACCCTACACTCACCTACTTAAGTACCTTTTTGCATCTGAGCCCTAGTGTTTAGCACTTCATAGGATCAAACCCTTAGTGAGGAGCCAGTATACAGCCAATAAGCTATTCTGACTCCTGGGGAAAGAATATAAATACAAGGACAGTACTTCTAAGATCTGTAAGTCTCCTTGGACCAGAACTCCTGACTCTGACACCCAAGACATCCAAACTGAACTTTGAATCCCAAGTTGAAGAATAGTTCCTAAACTTTACAATATAGTTCATATCCCATCTCCACTCCCAGATTTTGTAAGGCTTGAAACCTGGACACATATTCCGCAGCTTGGTCCCATTCTTAACAGGCCTTGATGCAAATCTCACTACGTCAATTATTCCTAGTGGAATCCCTCCAAACTCACAACTTCATAAGCCAGCTGAGAGCAGAATCAATCTCACAGACCTGGAAGACATGAATTTGTTAATCAAATAAACAGCAGTCTCCAAAACAATTGTTCAAGAAATGAGCACAGGAACACTGGATTTTCTCTCTGTGGTTTTTGCCAGCAGCTGTCCTATTCTCACACAGGGCAATATTGGAAAGAAGGATTAGCTACAGTTTTCAGTTTCACAGCAAGATTTCCAGCTCCTTCACTGTAGGTCTGTTCAGCTTCTTTTCACTACCGTTTGGCGGTAATCTAAATATTATTTTATAGAGCTCCTTTTTTCCTGATGTGCTAAAATAAAAATAAAGAGCCTTTTGCTTGCCCCTCTAAACTGACTGGTCATACTTTATTTTTCTGTTCTCTCTTTTAACAAATCTATTAATCTATTTGTCTTTCCTTTTACAAAATATTTTCATCCAAAAATATCAATATATTATTGAAAGAAGGTTTGGAAATAAAAGGGTTTTTTGGTTGTTTTTTTTTAAAGACATGCTGTTGAGAAAAAAGAAACCCTAGTCCAGATCCCTAATTTGCTTTTTGCCATTTATACTGTTCCTCCTTCCCAAGCAAGTATGTGAATGAATGTGATTGCCCATTTTCACTCAGTACTAGCACTGGTTGAAATTTTTTCACGCCAGTTTTCATCGGAAAGTTGGACAACTGCTTAAATATGATTTTTGAGAAATGTATCAGCCCAACATATAGTCAAAACAGCCTCCAACGTGAATTATTTCAACCACACCCCCAAATACTCATTGCTGTGGTACCTTATATGAACTGTTTGTTCAGTTACTTCTGGTCTCCATTTTCCATTTTTGTAACACGTTGCCTCTCGAACACCACAACCTGGAACTCCCAGAGTACATGACCTTGCCATATCAAGAAACAGTGCTGCATCATGAGAAATATAGTTCATTCAGGAAGCCCAACTAATACTCCAGAATAGGTGCATGAGGCAATGAAACTATAACTCCCAACAGACATCATGCAGCATGTCCTAATCCCGGGCCCAGGGAAGGAACCAGTAGGTTTGGCCCTGGTCCCAAAGCTATTCATGCATTTAATCCAATGACTATTCATAGCAGCATTGGGAGCACAGCAGGGAGCAGGGCTCCCTCCCTTCATCTCAGATGAGTGCACCAGGGAAATCCATACTCCCTCTGGAGCGCTCTTTTTCTGGCCTCATGACTGTTTTCCTCTTAGCGGCCCAGTGGGCCAAGTTCACCAGGAGAGGTCGAGAGTGCAACCGGCTCTGTCTCGACTATTTTTTGGTGGTTAAAACACTATGCTGAGAAGTGGAAGATGTAGCTTCAACTTCTCACTGGCTCAGGGTTGTATGGAACCTGATCTCTATTCTCTCGGCAAATGCCCATCCGCTTGGCTAAAAAATGAGTGTTCCTTTCTCCTCCTCGAAGTGGACTGGATCCTGATATGACATAGTTACATAAGGGTTCACGTTTGAAAGAACAGGAGACAGCTAAGTTGTTTCCCAGTGGATTAAGGTCAGGAAAGGCTGCATTTTGCCAAAACAGGAGAATCAGGTACTTATGCAAAGTGGAGTTGAATTGGTCTCCAGACTGTAAAAACTCTCTGCAACTCCCAGGGTGGATTTTGATTGCACACAGGATTACCCAAGGCAGACTATTTTTGTTGCACTAGCCATAGGAAAAACTAAGCTGTGGAATAATATTTGGGTCTAAAATGTGTATAGGTCTAATATTTCAATCAAATTCGACATGGGATAATTCCCTTCCATCTGCCTTAATTCTCCTTTGTGGTTTCTTTGGCTTAAGGATCCCCCTCATTTTTGGTCCTGAAGTGTTGTATAGGACTTAGTACACTGACTGAGAACATACAACCATGGTAGTATCTTTAAAGAGCCAAGGATATTCTTAGGGTGAAGGTTTTATGTAAATACAAGCTATCATTATTTTTGCACCAGCTTTATGAGCGCATGCACTAATATATCTAGTGCTTAAACAGAAAGGAGTCCTGATTGCCGTTTCCTGTAGACCAATACGGCTACAACCTAGATACCTGACACATGGAAGATATTGAATCTTAGCCGATTTAAAAAAAAGAAATCTTCATATTTTCCCAAGCAGGAAGCAACTGTGACCACCTGAAACCTGAGATCCTGCTCCTGCCTTTGTGTCAAGGTATTTTGCATCGTCACAGATCCTCACATAGAGGTGAGAGGCTCCATACCCGCTATGAACTGACTGCCCAGAGGAGTTTTCCATCTATTGACTCCTCTGTGAAATCGTATGAAATACGAACTTTAATTTCTACCCAGGAGAACTTTTACAATCTTTTCTACAATGTCTGATGAAGGGTGTTTGTGCCCGAAAGCTTGCAATTAAAGATATTTTTCTGCAAAAATCTTGTTGGTCTAATAAAAGATATCATCTTTACTACGAGTCCTGATTGCCTTTAAACAGAAAGGAGGACTTTGGCACCTAAATGTGATCTATACAACTCTTTTTGAGTTTCTAAAAAAACATTAGGGCATCTGCTTCTGTCATACACCATCATCTTAGCTTTAAGGCCAAGTTAAAAAAAGCAGCGAGGGGGATCCACCCACTGTTTGCATTTCAGGGACTTGAGAAGGGTGGAACAACATTGCACTTGTGCATCTAATAGGTAGTACACCAGGCTTCTAGCATTTATCATTGCAGAAAAGAAGTGAACCTTAAAAGATTCACAAATCAGAAGGCAAATGAAAAGAACTGCAAAAGTACTATTATAAAAAAAAAAAATCTCATTACGTATTTTAAAGCTATCTTCTGATTTTTTAAATGCTTAGGATTGATAACACTGCCAACTATTTTAATATACTCTGGTCTTAGAGATTTGATGACTGAGAAGAAATCTGTCCCCTCAAGGAATTTGGGTTTTGGATTCTGGTCATAATTGAAAATGCTTTTGCAGGGAGGGCTATTATGTTAATCTGAAGGAATAAATGGGCCCAGACAATGAAAGGTGCTAGCATGACCCTATCATTATGCAACCATAAACAAATAAACATGGTTCAAGGTCCTGAGTCCAGAGATGTTTTCTTGCTTTATCTCATGCCAACCACACTAGGGAATTCTAGCAATTTTACATATTTTCATCCATGTCTCCAAAGTTTAACAACTGGGGTTGGCTTACTGTGAGAGCCCTGGAGCAGAGCACAAAGGAACACTGAAGACCAGCTCCTGTTAAAACTGTATGGGAGATGGGGGCTGGCATAACAAGTCTTTGCTGAGTTGCCTTGGCAGAACTGTCGAAGTATCCACAGCGTCTGCCTGTATGATCTCTGGCTACAGTGTCATTAGTCCCTTGCTAACACAAGCCCTCAGTTAACTCATAAAAATATTACTCTCCTGATTTTAGTCTCCTTGTTTACCTACTTTCTTGGGGCCCATATCTATAGACGCAGTGAGAGCAAAGACTTATCTCCAAGACCACCAGGGTGGAGGCCCAGGAGACAGCAGGCTATCCTACACCAGGATGCTCTTGACACAGAGCTACCATATGAGCTGCAAGATAAATAGGTCTCTGTTGAGACTAGTCAAGTACAAGGTGAAGAAGCAGCTCTTTTTCCTCTGCTGTGGCACTGCTTTAGTGGGAACAACAGCATGCTGGCTTCAGTGAAGCGAGTAATATTTTACTCAGGGAAAAATTGTGAGCAAGTATTGTGACAGGCAGGCTGCTGTAGGCTTCCTTTTGAACAGCCGTGGATTACCCAGTCTCTGTTTGCTGACTGCATTTTTCAGGGCTTGTCATTTTTAAGAGTATTGTTTTTAATGTATTTTCTTTGGATAAGGAAGGGATCAGCTCAAAGGAGGGGAATGGCATTCCTTGGACGTTCACTTTAGCATGTCTTGACTGTGAGACTTTGGCTGTCAATGGTACCCAGAAAGATTTTTGCTGGTCCTTTGGATCCTTCCCAGGTAAGCACAACAGAAACGAGCCATTTGTTTAGTAGAGTGTCTTCTGCCATGTGGACTCCTGCCATTATGAGCAAAATGATCTCGATCAGTATGCATGACTCTCATGGACATTACACAGAAACAAGGTTGGGAACAGACTCCCTAGTTTTTAGATCAGGGGCAGGAGCCAAATATTCCTGGGTCGATGGATAGCTGGCGTCAGGAAATGTACACAGTTGGCTGCTCATGAAAGCCTTTGAGGTACTTTGGAGCACGTGCTTCCCTTTCTTCTGACACATCACATTTCTGACAAGTAGGCTTTTACTGCCAGTGCCATTGTATTGTGCCGTATTGGCTGGCAAGGCATGAAGTTTATGACCCTGCAAATGATATGATGTCATCTATGTGCACGTTTCATCTCATCTAAGGGATACCTCAACTGTAATGAGGCAAGTCAAGGTTTGGGAAACAAAAAAAGCCCCATGATAACAGATATAAAGAACAAAACTTATTTGACTTATTGAAGAAGGGTCAGAGGCAATTTGATCATGATATGTAAGTCCCACTACTGGGAAACCATTTCTGTCATTTCGCAAAGGTGAAATAAGATCCAGCAGATGGAAGTTAAAGCTAAAAAGAAATAAACTGGAAATCAGACATATTTTTGAGTTGTGATAATTAGCCATTGGACCAACTTACCAAGGGAAGGAGAACGTTCATCATGAGTTGGAGTCTTTGAATCCAGTTCTGATTTTTTTTGTAAATGTCGCAGAGCACCCCGGTGCTCTGCTCCTAGAGGGGAGAAACTGCCAGGGAGAGAGAGAGAGCCCTGGCAGGTCATAACGAGCCCAGCTGAGTGTTGCCAGGGTAACGAGCCCAGCTGCAGGTCGCCGGGGCAACTAAGGGGAGCCAGCTGCCTGTAGGAGGCAGGGCCTGGTCCTTATAAAGCCCAGGGCTGAGACCAGGCTGGCAGTTCCCTGCCAGCAACTGGAGAGGCAGGAGCTCTCTTGGCCGAGATATAGCAAGAAGCCTGACTTGCAAGTACAGCTCACGATAGCCCGGAGAGGATTGGGCACTATGGTTTAGCCAGGAGGCTCTAGTTTATGTTCAGGCTTGCATATTAGTCCGGAGGCTTGGGGGAGGCTGTAGGGGTTGGAGGAGGCCTCATAGGGACCCCAAAGGTGTGGGGCCCCTGAGCGCAACCAGTGGGTTGCGGGCGGGGAACAGACCCCGGGTTGTATACGGGGTACATAGACCCCAGCCCCAGAGTGGGGCAGCATTGAGAAGCCCGAGGTGGGCACGGCAAGCCCCAAAGAGGGGGAGTGCCACATTGGTCTATTGAGAAGCCCGAGGCAGGCACGGCAAGCCCCAAAGAGGGGGAGTGCCATATTGCCCCAG
>NW_005842601.1:564979-565481 GCF_000455745.1 Alligator sinensis | reverse complement strand
CAGTCATAGGCAGCCTCCCAACTAATATTAATATATTCATATTCCAACAAGACGTGGCGGGCGAGAATTAGAGGGTGCCTTGGGCTGGCCTGACACGGAGCGAGCGACCTTAAGGAGCACACGGCCCTCCGCGAGGACCCCGCCGTGACAGTAAAGATACAACCTTATTCATTCACCAGGGAGCTGTTTGCTTGTGGCCATCGGTGAGCAAGCCAAACTATGATGTGGTCCCCTGAATCTTCTCAAAGACTGGCCAGCCTGAATTGGTGCATCCCCCAACAAAAGATGATGCTCACTCCAATGTTTTCAGTAGTAGAGCTGGGTAGACAATGGAGTTTTCAGATTGGTGGATAAACCAAAAAAAATTGCAGAAAAAAATAGTTCTGCTTAACTGACACATTTTTCAGGTTTTATAACTAAATTAAAAAAATATTTTTTTGGGATGAATGCCAAATATTTTTAATTTGATCTATAGCTATTTTTTGGAGCTGAGGAGGGGTTG
>NW_005842601.1:546286-564948 GCF_000455745.1 Alligator sinensis | reverse complement strand
GGGGTGGGTGGGTGGGTGGGGTGGGGTAGGGTTATTTAACCCTCTTGTTTAACTAAACTGCATTTGGAAATAAAAATTCAAAAAGTCTGGTTTTTAGAATGAAATTAAACACCTTGACATTTCTGAAATGAAATATTTCATTTGAAAATGTTGAAACAAAATGTTGCAATGTTTTAAAAAATTTTTGTTCATTTCTGTTTTCTCCATTTCTGTTGCCCAAAACTTTTTGCCAAATTTGACTTAATTTTGTGCATCAAAAGTATTTCACCCAGCTCTCCTCAGGTTTTCTATCTCTCCGTCTCTCTATCCAAGTGCCAAGCTCCACAATGTTTTGACAATGGAGGTCCACTCAAGATTTTTTATTTTCCCTCGAGAATCCATTCCATATTTTATATTGCACATAGGCCATGCTGGAACATGACTTTGGGACTTCCGTCAATGCTGTGTGAAAAACAAGACTACACTGATATGATCAATAAACCCAATAGTTATGCTCTCACTGCCTTAACATAAGGAAGTCTCAATCGTATGGGGCCAAACTTGTCAAGATACACCTTTGCTATTGTATCAGGACTCTACAGAACGACACAGCAGGGTGCCATTCAGGTAGAGATGAGCAGACATTTTGCTATAAGACTGCTTTTGTATCTGTAGCGTTTTGCTCCTGAAAGGCTCTGCAGAGTGAAGGCAAGGTAGGATATGGCATAAATCACAAACAAACAGCTAAGGAATGCTGCTGGTTTTCCTCTTTCTCTTTGAGACATCCCTCTCAGTTCATCCATTTCACAGCAGAGACATGGAATTACTGCATACCTGATTCTGGTTAAAAGTTTTGGATGCTCTGTTAAAGCTGCTGTGTCTGTCTGTATTCCTACTTGGCCACAAGTCAGTATAAAGGGATTTGGATAGTATAATTTGCTCTGAAAGGCTGTCTTGTTATTCTGTTATATTAGACAACTGCTGGGAATAGTTTTCCTGGGCCATCAAAAGCTTTCTACTAAATCTTAATAAGATAGCCATGCCATGATAAAGTATCTGATTCTCCACTAAGACCTTGGCTTCTGTTCCCTACAGAGAGGAGAGGAACCTCAAAACCCTGCAACCGAGCTGTGTAAATGGTTACCTTGCTGTTTACGATCCATCCGGAAAACACTACATTACTGTGCTTGCTAAGTTTTACAGCCTGAAAGCTCTAAAGGGCTTGTCTGCTATTTGTATAAGTTAGTGTGTGCTTCCCAAAGGCAAACCTCTATCCTTGAATAAGAAGCACAATCCCAATCCATGTCCAAGAGACCTAAATAGATAGTAGCAGTGTACCAGAGCAGCTGGGGGTCTGAGCAATGCATGGGCAGCAGTGACTTCCAGCTGCTGGTGCCAACAGCGTGGATGCGATACGGTGGGGGCAGCTGTTATTTTTTCCATGTCCTGCCTAAATTGGCATCGGATCTGCTGCCCCAATTATGCTGCCTTAGTTACGCTACTGGATAGCAGTGTGAGTTCCCTCCACCTAAAAAGAGAAAGTGGTATGAGGAGGAAGGCAGAACGAGGTCAGCACAAAACATCCAAATATCCAGCTCCTCAGGTTAAATCCAACCTATGCTAAAGCTCTGCAGTTTGGAAAAGTTGCACTATTTTTTTTTTTTTTCTATTCTTGAAACACCTTCAGGTTCCAGCCGAGACCAGGGCCCCACTCTGCTATACTGCTGTACAAATACTACTGTACAAATTGGGGAGATAGCCTCTGCCCCAAACAGCTTACCAGTTAAACAAAGAAAGTGGTTTTATTTCCATTTTGTGGGCAAGAAATTGAGACAAAGAGAAATTAAGCAATTTACTTGAGGTCATAGGGCGAGGCAGTGATGGAGCTAGGAGCCTAGACTTCCTGAGGCTCGGCTTAGCACTTTAACCACAAAGCTGCCCTTCCTTTTGATTTTCTTCTTATTGTTTTGGTACCACAGTTCTGCTAACAGCAGTGAGCAGATATGGTGAAATACCCTACTCTGATGAGATTTCTAGCTGGAGAAGAGGCAGGAAGGAAGAGCTGGGCAAATCCCAATGGATTGGAAGACTGCCAACGGGTGACCTGTGGAATGACAAACTAATCAGCCTGACATAAAGCAAGGGAAGGGTTAACGTCCCGCCCTGTCTACAGAGAAAGAGATGAAAAATATTATTAATGCCAATCTTAAAGGTTTCCTGAAAGGCAGATCTTGTCAAACAAATCTGTTGTCTTTTTTTTTTCTTGTCAGGATTATGGGCCTGGTAGATAAAGGCAACTGTGTATTTTGATTTCTCCAAGGCATGATATGACATTTTTATTTTTTTAATCATACTGTGGAACTTAGAGGGCACATACTATACGGATTAAAATCTGGCTCAGTGTCAGATATTGAAATGTAATTGTTAACAGGGAAACATCAGCACATGGGGACATAATTTTCAGTATCCATCTAGGAGTGGTTTTTGTTCCAGTGCTGTTTATATTTTTGTCAAATATTTAGATGGTTATTGGAATCTTGCTGAGAAACCTTGTGCGTGGGTAGTAAATAGACAAACCTTTGTCTAGGGTGGTTTAGATGTGATGATTTCCCATCTAAACCACCCTAGACAATGGGGGGTTGGACTAGATCAGTAGTTTTCAACTTTTTTAGACTCCAGGCACTCCTCATTAGACTGACAGCAACCCTTGGAAAATGCAGGCTCTTATCTTTCCCCTTTTTTTTGACTATGAAAAAATAATAGAGCAATTCTTCTTTTGCAAAGAAGTCAGAAAGACTGCAACAAGTCAGAATGATTTTGACACCATGGAGTCCTATTTGAAATCTCTGGGTTTACCTTGTGAAACATATGTCGGTGTTTGCATACCGAACAGTGCTAATATTATACAGCACTCTTAAGAAAGATCTCAAGGTGCCCCAGGGTGCGGTTGCACCCTAGTTGAGAATCAGTGGACCGGATAACCTTCTGAGAGAGATCCTTTCCAGCCATGTTTCTAGGGGCACCTAGAACCCAGGTCTCCAACCATTCTGCCACTGTGGCTAAAGCATAAGAGGCACCTCTGCTTTCTTCTATGATTTATGCTCAGGTATATGCTTACATAGCCATGCACATACCTAGCCAGTGTATACCTACTACACATGCTTAGTATATACACGCATACTTTAGCAGCCACATTGCAAGTGAAGTAGAAATGCTAATTCTGCATAAGTGACAAAAATGCTACATACGCAACTAGAATATTGCCATTTAGATGCATAAGGGAGATAGAATAAACCCTCAGAATCTGTGTAATAGGATTAAACACCTTTCTAGAAATAAGCTTTAGTCTAACTTCTGGGAGAAAATGTGTGGCCTCTGTGTGTGTGTGGGGGATCATGCTGGTTGGTATTGTTGGTCTCTTTTCACCTTGGAATTGATGACTTTTAATTGCTCTTTATATCTCCTCCTTTCATAAGCCTTGCTGAGAGCAGGGATGTCTGAATTCCTCTCCAAATACTCATAACATATGCAGTTCTGGATTAAGACAATTATTTTATTTTAATTACATCTCATGAGTCAGGGCTCTTCTGGTCACCTGCAGAGTGGAGAAGAGTTTTTTTTTCCCCCCCTGATGCACACAATTATGTATACATATTCAACTTTCAAGATCAGGATGTGACTGGAGGAGGAAATGGCAAAATATTATGGGAAAGGTTGTTCGTACAGTGTTTACTGACTTCATCTAAACTAGTCCAGTAGAATTTCGGAGTTGTGCCTCAGGGTGCTGGGCAGTAGCTCTGCCTTTCCTATGAGTTTATATAGACAGTTCAAAGAAACATATGGCTGTAAACATACAGATGCAATAAATGTGGCAGGCCCCAATCACCATTCGTTATCTCTTGGCCATCAGAGATTCAGGCCACGCAAAACTCCTGATGGGGAATGGAAAGTGCCTCAAGTTGGTCTTCAGTGACTCCTCCTGGCCAAAGCAAGGAGAAACATTGATGTGCCCCAGAACATTGCTGTGCTTCAGCTCTGCTATCATGAAAACAGACTGCTTTGCTAATGAGAGGGAGATGGAAGAAAATGACGTTTTACCAAGACACTGTTTTTCAGTCTGGTTAGAGACTAACTCCCACCTGATCAGAGATCACCCGTGAGTCCAGCACTGGCTCTCAAAACCTCATGTTCTCAGTATAGGCAGTATAGGATGCTCATCAGACTCCATGATCCAGGTGGTTTTTCACAGCTCACTGATCACATCTCTAAGACATGTTTGGAAGAGCCAAGCTTTTTAATGTACCACATTGCTCTAACTCAGGGCAGAGGAATGCAAGGGGAGGTGGGGGTTGGGAGTAGAGGGGCTGTGAGCTTAGCGTCACTACACAGGTTCTGAGTTGCTTGCCAGACAATGAAACTACTGGATACTCCCTAAAAGCCAAAGGCCTGTCCAAGCTCTTTGTTTCAAGTTGGAGGGGGAAGGTGATATCATCCGGCAATACTCTGCAAAAGCAGTACCCACTCTTCTGATATTTGATTCTGTCTTACTCAGCTCACCAGCACTTTCTCATGGATTGGGCTGCCTCCTTTATGGGTTATAACAGAGAAAGAATCAGTCAGTTTTGAGTGGGCTGTTTCACTAACACTCATACATTTCCTTCTACGAGGCGTCAGCCCCGGAGAGTGATCCTCCAACAGACACTACATGAAAGACATTGAAAGGGATATCAGAGAGAGAAAGACAGTAAATCAGGCCTAACTGAAACCCATTAAAGAGACCAGGATTGGAGAAGAGGAAGGCACACTTCATCCTCTTGGAATGCACTTGTTAAAGTACCATTAAATATAAAAGGTGAAAGCTCAAGCCAAAATGTTTAAGTAACCCCATTGTGGCTTGAAACTGGCATCTGTGAAAAGGCTCTTGTCTTTGCAAAAGCTTTCTTTCGTTTTTTTCAAAGGCTTTTCAAGTGAAAAACTACATTTGGCATTGGATTTCCAGACTCTTGGTCATGGGTTCCCAGAAGGATATGGCCATAAAGTCCCATTCCACATCAGAACCACAAACTTACTCTGCCCAACTGTGGCGCCCTCAAACACATGGCACAGCTCCACATGGCCTGCCTCCTGAATGGGAAGCAATGTGGGCGCCTCAGTGCAGTACAGTGTGGGCTGATTAGCTCTGGTGAATGAACTTGCCAATGGGACAGGATCAGGGTCAAAGATCAGATCCAGAAGACAACAAAAACAAACCTGCAGCAGAAGTGCACAGACAGTCAGACCTCCATCACATGCAAATTGTAACAGTTCTATTGACTGGGATGCAGCTATTTGCTTTAGTGCCCTTTGCATCTCCTGGAAGAAATCATAACCTCATTGAAATCAATGGAAAAATTCACATTGCCTTCAATGGCCATGATTTCACCCTCCACTCTATTATTTCTAATGTGTGGCTGGATCTTTCCCAATGATCCCATCAAGACTCCTTATTTTCACAAAGGAACTACAAGGAAATGATATTAAGAAGATAGTTTTAATGACACACACATAAAAATGAAGCATTTGAAGTGGTGGGGAATGAGAATAGTGAATAAAAAAGTTGCAACACTGTTTCCATGTGGTCTAGGACCCCTTCTCTCTGCTCTTAGTATAACTTATTGGCAGGTCTGGGGAAGCTTCTCTCTAAATCGCTGAATTTCCTCCACAGAGAAAATTGACATCACTACACAAATAGCCAGTTAGTAGGGCTGTGTGAAGCTTCAGTCGCTGATTCAATTTGGCGGAGATTCGGCCTGATTTGGCGGCCAAATCTCCAAATCCAAATCAAATCAGGAGACCCTTTAATCTCTCCGAATCGAACCGGAACCTTCCAAATTGATTTGCAGAGATTTGGAAAGATTCCGTGATTTGGACGTAGACACAGCTTTAAATGTTTTTTCTACATACTTCTAGGTAGCAGGGGTTTGTGAGTGATGCAATGCTGGGGCGCCTGGAGTGTCCCCCAGAAGCAGGGGACTCCCCAGTGCGCTTGGCAGCATACCCAGAAGTGGATCTGAAGCACTTCCAGTCCACTTCTGGGTCTGCTGGGGAGTGAACTGTGGGGGGCCCCCATACCCCCCCCCTGGCTTGGCAACTGGTGCCTCCTAGGTCTGAGGGGGCACTCAGGGTCCTCCTGTGGCTGATTGCTAACCCAGTGAGGCCTGGGACCCCCCCACATGCTCCCTGGTGGACCCAGAAGTGGACTGGAGCGCCCCCCCCCACTCCTGTGGGACGCTTCATCCACCCCAGCATCACAGCGTTCACAAGCTGGACCTGGTACCTTGAGGTATGTAGAAAAAACATTTAAAGATGTGTCTATGCCTGAATCGCTGATTCTATGAATCAGCATCGAATCGTCAGATTCAGATTTGGCCGAATTGAATCAGGGACAGTGATCCGAATCGACAAATTGAATCACTGTCCCTGATTTGGGCCAAATCCAAATCTGAATTGAATAGGTCCCATTTCGC
This sequence comes from Alligator sinensis, assembly GCF_000455745.1. NCBI lineage: Eukaryota > Metazoa > Chordata > Crocodylia > Alligatoridae > Alligator > Alligator sinensis. Next base: position 558,463 of record NW_005842601.1, on the reverse strand, counting down.
ACACCCCTACCAGTTGTGCCAAGATAGGGCCTGGTGTATTGGACAATTGGACTCTGGCGTATAAAGGCAGATAGGAGCTTTTTTTTCTTATTAGCTTAAAATGGAGCATGAGAAAATAGACATATATGTTATATACTTACAACAAATTATCCATCTAGTCAGAATGACTTTCGTTTCCTTCTCTGAAATGCTGTGTGAAATTACATCTGAACTGTACAATGCTGGATTCATATGCAAGAAGAAGATGCTGGTAACGGGCACCAGAGCAATAGGATCATTTGGGATGCAATACCTTGTGTGAGTGGCTGCCCAGTTCATAAATGGGGTACTTTAAGCTACTTTGAAAGATGCTACTTTCATGCTGCAGTGAGGCCACTCTGAATGCTTAGACCAGACCACTGCAAGCCTTCCATGTGGGCCTTTCATAGGCAAATCTTCTCATGAGACTTGGCAGCTCAACATTCAAAGTCCTTCAGAGGGATGCAGAACTTGCTGTAAAATGCCAGCTTACCTGATCTGTCCAAAGTGAAAGTGAAAGTCTCTGGTAGAGCCAGGATATGGGCCATGGGTTCTTGGATCTGATCCTCTCTATTAATTTGAAATATGCACAAAGCATGGGCATTAGTAATGTTTTCCAGTTTTAACCATTCAGTCTTCAAAGACTTAGCACTGAGTGACTCATTTACTGCTCTAGGTGTTGTGTGGTTATATGAATATTGGTGGAAATGGCATATGGCCCCCCAGTGGAGACTTTTTCCTTTAGTGCCCTTAAGAGAAGTCTGACAGTAATTGAATGATAGTGAAATATTTGAGGAGGAGAGTGAGAAGGTTCAGAATGATATTGGGAAGTTTTAAAGTTGAACTGAATCCTGCATGAAGAAGAAACCCCATTATGAACTTATTGACTGTTGATGTCATGCTCTTCAAGGCCTCCACAAGACATAAAGCTCACCTCAGCACCATCACAGTGCCCTTCACTCGCACCTGATTCATGTATTTGCTTCTCAGACATCACTCTTTGCTTAGCAGAGCAGTAGTGGGGTCATCAAACACACAGACAGATGCATTTAATACACTTTACCTAGCACCCTGCCCCTCTCTCTTACAGTCCATAGAAAGCCTATCACTCACTTACTCACTCACTCACTCACTCCTAGATAGTAGGCTAATAGTACCAACCATAAAATGATGCATTCATCTGCACCCCATTTGACTCCTCAAATTGCTTGATTGTGAAGGAAATGTAGAAGGTGTGAAAGAAAAACTTCTTCCTATGGATTTAGAGAAGTCTAGCTGGATCAATTGTTTACTGAAAAAAAAGCTGGAGTCCAGTCCTCAGTGGATGTAAATCAGTAACATGTGCAATCGAGTGATTTTTGTTAGGCAAAGAGCTAGACCCTTGATTTCAACTAATTTTTATTCAGCTGATGTTAGGCATCTTAAAAGAGATTCATTTGCTTTTGTTTTCCCCAGTTATACTTTTTCATGTTATTTCCAATCTACATGTCTCAGATGAGGTTGTTCTTCATTTCCTAGGTGATCTCCTCTCCCACCCCTCTCCTCCCATGCATGCCCTTTAGTTTTTGCACCTAGCTTAAATATGTAAATCTCACTTCAGGATCAGAAATGTTTATTTTGATGTTTCTAGCTAATAGCTACCCTGTCAGAATTTGTTCTTGGTAATACCTGTAGAAATCCCAAATAACACAAGGAAACAAAGTCGCACTAGATTTATACAGTAGTAAGTAAGTGTAGAATTTGGGCCAATGTTTTTATAGTTTTTGACTGCTTGACAGAAATTCTTGGTTTAGACACCGTCATTTCATAGTTGTTAGGGGCTGGAAGGGACCTTACAGATCATCAAGTCCAGCCCGCTTGCACGTGTGCAGGAAAGACTGCTGGGATCAAAGGACCCCAGCAAGATGGGTGTCAAGACATTTTCTCAAGATCGCCAGGGTGGGTGACTGTACAACCTCTGGAGGGGGCCTGTTCCAAACCCTCGGCACTCGATTTATAAAGAAGTTTTTCCTTATGTCAAGCCTGAAGCAATCTTCAATCAGCTTGCACCCATTATTTCTTGTCCTCCCCTGGGAGGCCTTGGTGAATAGATGCTCCCCCAAGCCCTGATGTGTGCCTCGATATACTTATAGGCTGCAACCAAGTCCCCCCTGAGTCTTTTCTTCTTCAGGCTGAACAATCTCAAGTCCCTCAGCCTTTCCTCATATGTTTTGGTCTCTAGGCCTCTAATCATGCATGTGGCCCTCCTTTGGACTCTCTTGAGCTTCTCCACATCCTTCTTGAAGTGCGGTGCCAAGAATTGGACACCGTACACCAGCTGCGGTCTCACCAAGGCTGAGTAGAGTAAGGAGGATGACATCCTTTGCCTGCTCAAGATGCCTCAGTGGATGCATGCTAGTGTTGGTTAGCTATGCCAGCTACAGCATCACATTGATGGCTTATGTTCATTTTGTTGTCAATCACGACACCCAGGTCTTGTTCAGTTGGGGTGCTGGCAAGCATAGCACTGCCGAGCCTGTAAGTGTGTTGTGCATTATTTCTCCCCAGATGGAGCACTTTGCATTTCTCTGTATTAAATGACATCAGGTTGAGGTCCGCCCACTTCACAAGCCTGTCCAGGTCGGCCTGTATTGCCAGCCTGTCTTTGAGCATGACAATGCTCCCCTATAGCTTGGTGTCATCAGCAAACTTTGCCAGATTGCTTGTAATACCTGAATCCAAATCGTTAATGTAATTCATGGTTCAAATTTCTGCACTACAATCAACTTGTCGTGTGACCATTGGCAAGTTGCTTAGGGTAAATTTTAAGACACATGTTAAGTGACCTAGGAGCCTAAATCTAATAGAAATTTTTATTCTATCCTTTATTCTATCCATTCCTTAATTCCTATATGTAAATGGGGACAATGATATTTCCTTCCACCCATTCCACATTTGTATTACTTCCTTTTATTAAGGCTGAGATTTTCCAGCGGCTTTGGAGATTTACATATTAAGTTGGAATGGAGCAGCCACATGTGCTGTGTCATTTGAGAATCTCAAGCTTAGACTATAAATTCATTGGGGAAGAGACTGTTTCTTACTGGGCACATTTACATGTGTGCTTTAATGTGCAAAAGCCTATTTTACTGCGCGTTAAAGCAGTAAAATGTCCTATTATACTAATATGCAGTAAAATAGGCTACTGCACATTAAGCATCACTTAAATACCATAGATATTCATTACTACTTATTAAGGGGGCCTAATGCACATTTGTACCTCACCATGGCGGTACTAAATTTAATGTGCATTACAAAAAGCACCTTAATGCATGTGTAGACATGTCTACTGTGTGTTTGTATAGAACCCAGCACCATGACTCTCTTACCTCATCTGGGGCTTCTGTGGGTTAATAGAATAGTACTAATGCTAATAATATAGTTTTCAATACGTATTTAAATCACGTTTTATACCTCACATAAAAGATTTATTTCTTAATAAAACATCGTGTTTGTGTAAAACCCAACATCAGTTTAAGACCCTGGCATGAACATAATTTGTTCCTTCTACTGACTTCTCATAAATGTTGTACAAACCTGCTGCACCAATATTTTTCACTTATATATCACCTCCTTCTGAAATCCCTGCAAATGAATTAATTCCACACAGTTAAGCCCTATAGCACCCTAAGTCGGAGCTGTTTAAAAAATAGTTCTAATTAGTCCAGGAAGAGCACCCTGTAAATGCAGCTACACTGTTCTTGGTTGGGGTATGCATCTGCACAGTCACCTTTATCAATTAGTGACATCATGTTTGCTTGACAGCACAGCAACACTGCATAGGACTTTATGACTGGTGTTAATCCTGTATTCAGCTGGAACAGCTGGACAGAATATGAGGGGGTAGAGTACAGCTATCTGAACTGAAATTCAGCCACAGCACTGGGTGTGATTAAAAACTACCCCAAAACATTTGCTTGGGATATCTTTAAGAACCACTTTTTCCCCAGACCAATGGTATAAAAAAAATGCCAAGTTCCTCTCAGTGACAGCAGCAAAGAGACTGTGCATTGAATTAATAACGGGTTGCAAATGTCCAAATAAATTGTTGCAAAAAGTGACATTTTTAAGAAGATTTCATGATAAAACTGCTCTGGAGGCAAAGTTAGGCTTTCCCAGTTTCACATTTAATTAACTCAATCTGACTTTTATAGGGCTTTGTGTTATGTGTTTCCCTGCTCAGTAAACAAACAGCAGAAAATTAAAGCAGGGCAACTGCCAATGAACAGTAAATTTAATTGAAAAATAATGAATTGCCATGGGGTGCCACAGGGTTTTGCAAAGATAAAGTTATTTATCCTGGAAAGCTTCCACTTGCTTTTGTCAAAACTTGATATATAAGAGAAACAAATGGGAAGAAATACAGTGCTAGAGTGGAAAGAACTGGAGACTAATTCATAGCTCAGAGAGGTCGTTAGCTGTAGGAAAGGAGGCCTTGAACTTGGTCAAGTGAAGAGCTGATTTCAAGCACTTCATGACAACTCAGGCCAGTTTCCATTTGACACACTGCTAAGCAATATGGTGCATCAGGAAAAGAAGTCAAGCGAACAGAATTTGTGAGGAGGAAGGAAAATATCATTAGTATCACCCAAGGAGATAAGCACAGGTTGAAAGATCTCAGTTCTTAATCCCATTTTTGACATGAAAAAAAATAAAACATGATTGTTGAATGCTGTCAGTGGTATCCTCCCACATTTCAAGGAAATAAAGTGTTTAGAAAATAGAGGTGACAGTTTTTGTCTAAAAGAAAGCAACCTGGTGTTTTAATCTTAGTACAAAAAGCTATGTTTGTACCATAATGTTTGGTCCTTTTTACAAACATTGCTTGAACCTTTGATCTGATTGAATGCTTCTCTAGATAGCAAACACTGATGGCGAACTGATAGCCTTGAGCAATAATGGACACACAGTTTCCCCCTATAAATCCACAATCCCTTCTTAAAGTCAGCAGAGTTACTCTGGAGTTAGAGTGGAGTAATTGATACCAGTACCTGGCTTCATCTCTGTAAACTTTTATACTCCCCCAAATACCCTCATGAGTTCCCATATCAAGCAAGTTGCCTTCTGTCTTTTAACTTTCTTTCGCTCTCAAACACACACGTTTCTTTGACTGCAGAAGGTATGAAATATGCTGTGTGTGAGATCCTTTTCAGAACATCTGTTTTTTAAGCTCGTCGTTTCACAGAGATTCCCACAATAGAGCTGCAACTGCCTTATTTACAGACTTCCCATTTGGAAGGTGGAATGTATCCTGAATTTGGCTGACATTTCGAGAGCTCCTGTTTTTCATTTCAGCCCATTCTTGTTTTATTTTTAGCCTTTATAAAATGACACATGTTTCCATCTTTTAGGTAATGAGATGCTTTCCACTTAATTCAATCACTAGTTAATTTGATCCTTCTATTTAATTTATTCCAAACGTCTGGAAGCATAATCTTTTACAGTATATGTGTGTGTGTGTGTACGTACATACACACACACACATATACACACACATGTATGTGTGTGTGTATAATCTTCCACCTTTTACTCTGATTATTTTTATTGCTTTAAACAGGAATTATAATTCAATTTCAGGCTATTGAAACTTGCCATTTAATTAATAAGAAAGGCCCTAATCCAAGTGCAAGAGAAGGGGGGAAATAATCCAAGGATTACATTTGGAAAATATAAGACAATTGTAGTTGAAAGCTGCCTCGTGCAGACCCTGATCCTGGCTAGAAATGCTATTAGTTGAACACTATGCCTAGGGTTTTCTGGGTGACAAGCATGACTGCTTCTTTTAGTCCAAACGTTAAGAATAGACTTTATTGGAATGGCCAGCGGTTACAGGATTTAGCTGAATGAAAATGAAGACCACAAGAACTCTATGTTTAATGGCACTTAAGACTGCATTAAAAAAACATCCCAGCCACCCAAGACCTTCAAAGCATGGAAATAAGATGGTAAGGGAAAAATTCTCCTGCATTCCTTGCCAAATCCGTATTGCCTACAGCACTGTCAGTAACGTGCTCCAGCGCTCTGTAAAGTTTTCACTTCCATCTGCAACAGATACTGAAAAGTAATATGTGCCTCATCTTAATCAGACAGACCCTTCAGTACAAAACCTTTGTGGTGACTTTATGCTTGGGTATCAACAAATTGGCACATCTGACTGTTACACATTCCACACAACTGGGAAGTTAGTTTCTGCTGAGATGGCCATTTTGGTTTGCCTGTTTGCCCATAGAGTGAATGCACTCCTCCTGGGGAGGGGAGCCCCTATTCACATATAGAGAAAACACACGCGTGTGAGGACCCAGGGTAAACAGTTTCAACACCCACCTATTTGGCACCTAGTCTGATCCAATTCCACTCTGCTTAAGTCCTTAAAAAACTGTTAATATAAAAGGGGATTGGGTTTTCCTCCTCCTGGCTGCTTTTTTGCTATTTTCAAGTCTAAAATGATAGCCAGTTAGAAAAATAGATGCATTAGTGGATTTTAAGGCACCTAAATGAGGTGGATGAGAATCTCACTTAGGCATGTAAATCCACTTAGATACCTAAAAGGTGGAGCAGGATCTGGTCCTTAGCTTCGGGTATTGGAGATGTGTTGCAAAATTGTAGGGGAATTACAGAGGCAGAGAAGAGGAGATGTGATTAGAGCCCAATCTGTATCAGATAGGTTCAGCTGGCACATATTCCATTATGGGACATTGTGAACTGGATACGTTTCAGCACCCTTTGGGCAGATTTAGCCTATGCCAGGGGTCAGTATCCCTCATGAACTTTTTGCCAAGTACTTCAACTAATTATAACCTTGGCAAACCCGAGAATCGAACTCAAGGTCTCCTATCATGCTATCCCCTTCTCCTAAGCTCTTCTCTGCCAAGGATGCCCACAGACATGTAAGCTTCCTACACAAACATCCCCACATTTTCTTTCAAGCTGCTCCTGACACATGAGAGATCCTCTGTGAATGCATCATATGGCCTACACCAGCCCCTCTGTCAAAACTCTTCTCAGCATCCATACTTGCCAATAAGAAATCAGTCAATTGGTGATGGCCTGTGGCAGAGTGGGTGCTCAGTCCAGTTACATATAGTTATATAGATGGGGCAGGTCCAGAGGGGGTGTGGTGGAGTAAGTCACATGAGGAGAGGCTGAAGAAGTTAGGCATGTTTAGCTTGTGGAAAAGGCACTTAAGAGGGCACCTGATAGCAGCCTTCAGATATTTAATGGGCTGCCATAAAAAAGCAGGAAAATACCTTTTCTCTTTTGTGGACCAAAGGCTTGAAGTTACAGCAAAATAGGCTTAGATTGGATATCAGGAAAGACTTCTTTGCTGTTGGAACAGCAAGGCGGTGGAGTAGACTGCCTAGAGAAGTTATGGACTCTCCATTTCTAGAGTTGTTCAAGAAGAGGCTGGGCAGCCACTGGTTGGGGAAGATCTAGGCATAGCTAGGCCTTTGTCCTTCTGTGGATATTTCCCATGCTTATGGGCTTTGCTGGTTGCCACATGGGACTGGGAGGGAATTCTGCACTCTGCCCTTTGCTACTACATGTATTAGGGTTTCTAGGGTTATCATATTTCCAGTTTAAAAAAAGAGGATACCTGTTGTGGGGGAGGGGCTATACCCATGCTCTACCTCTGCCCCTTACTCCCAAGCCACAGCCCCCCCGACCCATCCCTGCTGATACCCCTCATTCCTGACCTACAGCCCCCTGGCCCTGCCTGTGCCCTGCCCTCCTCACTCCCAGTCCCCCACCTCCCTGGTGCCCCTCACCCCCAAGCCACAGCCCCCCCCAGCCCTGCCAGTATCCCTCCCTCCTGACCTGCAGCCCCCTCCCTCCCCCATCCCTGCTGGTGCCCTTCACTCCCGACCCACAGCTCCTTGCCCCCCACAGCCCTGCTGTCCATGCAGCTCCCTGCTGCTCCTGAAGAACCCTCTACCCCTTCCCTGCTGGAGGGGCAGGCACCTCTCCCACCTGCCCACCCTGCTGCGGCCCCAGCATCAGCAGGCACTTGTCCCCCTTGCATGCCGATCCATAGATATCCTTACCCACGCACCCACCCACATCCCCGAACAGTCCCTAAACCCTGTTCTTCCAACCCCTGCCCCGCACAGACTTAGCTGCCTGCTGCTGTTGGGGCATGTGCAGAGGGACGTGATGTCCCTGCATCCAATCCCCCCGCCGCTCCTGCTGCCCCCAGTCCCAAGCAGCTCCTTGCTAGGGCAAGCTGGGAAAGTGCCAGGAAAAATGTGGATGCTGAGCAGAGGCGGAGCAAAATCCTGGACATTTGCTGATATCTTAAAAAATTGCCCTGATGGAGATGGGAGGACTCAAAAATAGGACATGCCTGGGAAAACCTGGCCATATGGTAACCCATGAGTTTGGTGTTTTTTTTAAGCCTTCCACAGAAGCACTGGGTGTTGCTTGTAGCTAAGGCAGGGGATTTTGACTGGGGTATGCTGATACTCCAGCTGGGACTTCAATTCAGACGTTCCTGGATACAGGGTCTGGCACTCAGGATCAGACCAACTGTCATCTTTAGGGTCAGGAAGGAATTTTACCCCATTGTCAGTCCATACCAGTTACCCCACAGTCCATACCAGTCGGACAAGGGTTTTTGCCTGCGGGGTTTTTGGCTGTGGGTTTTTTGTGTCAGGGTTGAATGTAGTTTTACTAAGGGGTTAGATTATGGATTTCTATGGGATGGCTTGGATAGGGATGATCCTACCTCAGGCAGGGGTTTGGACTAGATAACCTGTGAAAGTCCCTTCTAGTCCTACCCCTTTATGACTCTATGGCACCTGCTACTGCTGCTGTCCCTAGCTGACCCAGGGTGGGCACAGTTCCAGGGCAGCTCCTGCCCTGTTGTAGCCAGGCTGCATGGAGAGCTGGGTTCAGCTGGGGACAGTGGTAGTGGTGGTGAAAGTGGGTCAGTTCCCCCACCCTGAACCTGCTCCCAGGCTGGTAGAGAGCACTTTGGGGTAATGGGCACAGAGAAAGAACCTACCCGCTGCTGCTGTCCCCTCTTTGGATTGTATCTCTTTCCCCCATCTTTGAATATGTCAAATGGTTATATAGAAAGTACAGGACCAAGGACAATAAGAACAAGGGGCTCTTGGGAGAAGGTCTCTAAGCACTGTAATGAATATATTACACAATTTCTGTCCTGCAGGAAATTTCAGTATTTTGATATTGGTTTTTGTCCTGAAGCAGGACAATAATGTGTGGCCTTCATGTGATCCCCACAGTGCACTATGTCAAGTGGTCAGAAGGGACACTGCCATGCCTCTGTGGACCTATCTATCTCCTCTGGACTCTTGGCCAAGGGAACCTAGTGAAAACTGGTCACGAAGCACTTGAACTTACAACTCCCTTGAGGCCCCACAGCATCTTAGTTTAATCTTAAAATGTTTCAGTTCACTTCAACAACCCAAAATGCTTAGATTTAGGAGAACCTTTTCTGAAATTAAATATTTTGCTTCATTTTCCATAGCAGCAAAATTGAGATTTCTTGTGTAAAAAATGAAAATAATTTAAATTTTGCCAAAACTGCATTTTCACTAGAAAAATCCAACTGGCTGCAGTGAATAATGAGAGTACAAAACACAGATCTATTGTAACTTGCCATCTAGGTAGGTTAATACCAATCACCCATCTTGGCTGTCATCTGAAGGGCTGATTAAACACAATCTTAGCTCTTGAGTAGCTTTTTGTAAGTCCTGGTCTAAATGGAGCAGCAATAGTAGAGACTGCTAAGTTCACTACAAAGAGGAAGGAACTATATAGTGACATTTCTTTGGATAAAAATGAGTGTTATATTCCCAACACTGGGGTCCAGAAACTGGATCCTGAAGGCACTTTCAGGAGAATGAATGAATCAGAGCACAGAGGGACTAGCATTCCTATTTATCAAGTCTTCAAATTATTCCACAAGGCATTTTTCAAATGACTTTAAATGAAGTTAAAGTATTTATGGCAATTGCCAGCTTTGCTTTTTGGAGATGCTGAGTGCATATCTGGACATGATCCATACCTGTGGATTCATTTAAATAAATGGCAGCAAATATCTATTTTTTTGATGAAGCTATAGAATGCCACTTCCCATATTGCAAGAGTGGGTATACACATGTGAGAGAGATTACATTTTGGCAAGGAGGGGAGTTTCACTTACTTTTCAGTGAGAGAAGAAAAGATGTCTGGGATGGAAGGAGCCAAGCAGAAACCACTTCGGTGAGCAATCTTGCAAATGCCAAAGGCAGCACTGTTTTCACTGGAGCTGCAGCCCACAGATACGTATCTCGTTATGTCTCAACATTGTCTACAGCATCTATTTCCGTAATGTTGTCATTTTAAACTTGAAAGTAGCAAAAAAGCAGCCAAGAGGAGGAAACCTCACTCTCTTTTGTATTACATTTTTTTAAGGACTTAAGCAGAGTGGAATGGGATCACACTAGGTGCCAGATAGGTGGGGTGTTGAAACTTTTTACCCTGGGTCCTCTCACACATGTACAGGAGAATGTTGCAGTAGCTGAAATTTAGTGCTATTTTAAATCAAGTTAGCTAAACACATGCCCAAGGACACTTTTAGTCTAGTCTTTATTGCACAAGTTTTTCTGATATAGCTATGCGAAACTTTCCTTGTGGACATGCATCTTATATTGGCAAAAGAGTGTTTCTGCAGATGTGTTTTAACCAGTTCCATAAATAAAATACACCCATCCTCCATGCAACTCTATCTGTGGACACAACTGGGAAAACCAGGAGAAGTCATAGCTGCTATGGGGGAAAAAACGTGAGTGCAGCCACATGATCAGTCTTGCCTAACCTGGGAAATTTTACTCCAGTTCCAATCCAGTCCTCCTCTGAATGGATCCCAGGATGGACTGACCAGCTGCTGGATTCCATTAGCTTCTAAGTCCCATAGGGCTGGGTAGTGATTCCTCACTGTTTCTAGCTCTGGTTCACTCCTGGTTCAGTCCCTATATCTGATGTTCTTTTTGGCCGTTCAACTAACTGCCTAAACCCTGGAACCACCTCAGGCTTCTCAAGCCTACAGTTGTTCAGACATATTTCCTCCACCTGGCTGTAGGAACTCTAGTTTCCCACTTGCACTCTTCCAGAGCAACGTGGCAGCAAAGAGAGAAATGCAGATTTAGCAAAGGAATTTCTTAAAAAGGCAGCCCTTGCTCTTAAAAATCACAAGAGAATTATAGGTCTGTGGAACACAATCAGCTCCTGATGCAGCTACCTCTTTGTTGATATTTCTGTGGGTGGGGTTCTAAAGAATGGCTTAAGAGGTAGAGGTAAAGCATGGGTATAGCCCCTCCCCCCCAACAGCTATCCTCCTAAAAAAAGAGGATACCTGTTTAGAATGGCTTTACCTCTGCCCCTTACTCCCAAGCCACAAGTCACTTGGAAAAACTGGATGCCTTTAAGTTGGCAGGCCCAGATGAGCTCCATCCGAGGGTGCTGAAGGCACTGGCCAACATCATTGCAGAGCCACTGGCAGGAATATTTGAACACTCGTGGCGCACGGGCCAAGTCCCGGAGGACTGGAAAAGGGCCAATGTGATCCTCATTTTCAAGAAGGGGAGGAAGGAGGACCTGGGCAACTATAGGCCAGTCAGTCTCACCTCCATCCTCGGCAAAATCTTTGAAAAAATTATCAAGGTTCACATTTGCGAGAGCCCGGCAGGACAAATTATGCTGAGGGGAAACCAGCACGGGTTCGTAGCAGGCAGATCGTGCCTGACTAATCTAGTCTCTTTTTATGACCAGGTTACGAAACACCTGGACACAGGAGGAGGGGTGGATGTTGTATACTTAGACTTCAGGAAGGCCTTCGATACGGTATCCCACCCCATACTGGTGAACAAGTTAAGAGACTGTGACTTGGATGACTACACAGTCTGGTGGGTGGTGAATTGGCTGGAGGGTCGCACCCAGAGAGTCGTGGTGGATGGGTCAGTTTCGACCTGGAAGGGTGTGGGCAGTGGGGTCCCGCAGGGCTTGGTCCTTGGACCGATACTCTTTAACGTCTTCATCAGCGACTTGGATGAGGGAGTGAAGTGTACTCTGTCCAAGTTTGCGGATGACACAAAGCTATGGGGAGAAGTGGACACGCCG
>NW_005842601.1:535867-546085 GCF_000455745.1 Alligator sinensis | reverse complement strand
CCACACTTCAAGAGGGATGTGGATAACCTGGAGAGGGTCCAGAGAAGGGCCACTCGTATGGTTATGGGCCTGCAGACCAAGCCCTATGAGGAGAGACTGGGGCACCTGGACCTCTTCAGCCTCCGCAAGAGAAGGTTGAGAGGTGACCTTGTGGCTTCCTATACGTTCATCATGGGGGCACAGAAGGGAATTGGTGCGGTTTTATTCACCAAGGCGCCCCCGGGGGTTACAAGAAATAGTGGCCACAAGCTAGCAGAGAGCAGATTTAGACTGGACATTAGGAAGAACTTCTTCACAGTTCGAGTGGCCAAGGTCTGGAACGGGCTCCCAAGGGAGGTGGTGCTCTCCCCTACCCTGGGGGTCTTCAAGAGGAGGTTAGATGGGCATCTGGCTGGGGTCATCCGAACCCAGCCCTCTTTCCTGCCTATGCAGGGGGTCGGACTCAATGATCTATTGAGGTCTCTTCCGACCCTAACATCTATGAATCTATGAATCTTCACCAACCTTTTGAGTCCTGGGGTTGGCTTGAATTCTTTAAGCTAAGCAACCTGAAAGCCTTAGTGAGCTGCTTCTCTCTGGTAGTGAAATGGTCTGTTTTGTTTTTTAAAATAGTTTCTGACCCCCTTTTGAGCCCTGCACTTCCACTGGGGAAGATTCTTATTTGAACCCTTAACTTCAGGGAGGAAGAGTCATTCAAAACCAGTGGGCCAGCTGATAGGAAAACTCTTCTTTCACAGAAACAGACATATGTTTTTGATGGTCCATGATTGTTCTGTCACAGCACTCCAGGCACAGTCTGCCCATGAGATGTCCAATTCCTACTACACAGTGAATGTGCAAAGCTGCACTAAAGGATACATTTAAAAGCTGAAGTTGCATTTATAACATGGGGCTCATGAAACCACCATGGAGTTAGTATGTTGATGCAAACATGTCTCCCACACTGTCACAGATGGGGATTGGGTCTCTTCTCGCTTATAGCAGTAACTGTAGTGATTCCAATGAAATGAGTACTGATTTTCATCTATATAAGTAAAATGAGATCATAGATCATGGACAAATATAAGACAAAAACAGAAGTCCAAAGTCAGCTTTTGGTCGCATCAGCATATGCAGAACAGTGCAATGGAGTATTTGGTGTATTTACTAGCTAACTGTTATATATTTTTTTTCATATGCAAAGCACCTTTCAGCCTCTGAGATGATACTCAGACTGCAGCTTTTGAGCCACAAGAGATCTTTTCCATTTATAACCTACAGCTTTTAGCAGAAAGGGTTATCAAAGGGTGATTTTTTTTTTAGAGCATGCATTGGATATGTCTTTCCTGCAGTCATGAATAATGCAGCACATGTAACACAGTTATTTAAAACAAGCATATACTTAAATTTCGTAACCGCTAAGGTGGTTTATCACTTTTAAAGTATTTTAGCACTGTATCTGCAGGTGTGGGACTTTGGTTAATACTAACTTTTCCCATGGCTTTGGAGCTAGTTAGAACTGAAAGGTTCGAGTGATGGGGCACTTTTGACTCCTCTGTTCAGAGTAGACTTCTACAAAGAAAGGACACAGAGTATATCTCACACACAGACCTTGTATGTTTGCTTGTTTGGTTGGTTCTTTGAATCTAAAATATATAAGATCATTAGGTTTAAAAGTTACTCTCTATTATAAGTGATGCTAATGTGAGCTGTGGAGTTACTCCAGCTTTACATCAGTATAATTCAGATGGATTGGCCCATCATCTAAAATTGTACTAACTGGGATGAAATATATACAAATTATGTATAAATGTTATCAAACACAATGCTTCAGGGTACAGAGTGATCAGTAGGCTGGGGTAATGAAGGAATGTATCGTACAACATTACATAGATGCTTTATTCACATAATATGAAAGCAAAAGGAAAAGAAAAAGAAAAAGTAGTCTTCCATCCAAAATGTGCTTTTACTGGAGGAGACACATAGGTATTAAAGGCAATTTGGTATAGAAAGCTGCAATGGAAAGTATTGCTGATATTGGGCTTGCCTACATTATGGGGCTGCTGTGGCTATAGCTATAATTATGTCAGTTGAAGAAAGGCATCTATGGGGGCAACAGGGATTTTCTGGTGGCTTAGCTACATCACTTCTTTAAACGACAGAAGCTAATACACATAGATATACTAATTTTCAGTCTTAGACTACTACTACATCACTACACAATAAAGGTACCTGCTAGCCCAGCAAAGCAGGACTTCAGCAGTGTCTATTCAGTCTATTCTTCAAAAGAAATGGAAAGCTTAATTATGCCTCCTTCACTGTGTTGCGTAGTAATTTATTCCTCAGGTAGCTTCACTGAACTGCATGGGACTATATGACAGGAGGGGAAGGCATGATGACAGTTGTTAATTCATCTTGCTAGAGCTCCAGAGATGTGGATTTGTCTACATTATGGAACCACTGCAGTTTTATATCAGCAAAGCTACATTGACAAAACTCCCTAGTGGTGATGTGGCACAGGCAGCTAGGATTTTTTGTGTGTGCCTATATAGCTATCTGCCCTCCTCTCTCCAAAAACTAAATCAACAAAGGCACCTTCATGTCAATATAGCTGCATCCACATCAGGGGTTTTGCTCATCTGACTGTGTCAGATGGGAGTGTGTGATGTTTTCCATTCCTAGTTGATATAACTATACTGGCAAACATAATAGTGTAGACCTAGCTTCAACTGGTGCATTCTCCCCCTCTCCGTCTCAAAATAAAACATATTCTGGAAGGGCATAACAATGCAATGGCATGAAGAATGCCTTTTAAATGGGTTGTTTACCACTTGCCTATATTTTCTTGTCTATTTGGGGTCCTGATCTTATACTGTATAAACCTATAGGAATGTTCCACTTCTTATGAAAAGCATCTTTTTCATGTCACAGTTATCTGCACTTCTAAAGGGAGAAGATAAACAGTCAGCAGCTCTAGAAGAGCAAAGGGTCATACTCAAGTTACAGCCATGTGTGGCATTCCCCATAGCATCATTCCCATTTCTGCCTTGATTTTGCACCATGGATACTGGCTTGGGGTGGAAAAGCACATGTTATAACGATAAGCAAGAAATGAACAAAGCAAGAAAAAAATGAGAGAATTGCAATAATGACTAAATTGCCCAGACAGGAGGGAATAATACAGTACTTTGCAAGCCTCTAAGAGACAAAGTGTCTAATAGACAAACGAGACCCAATGAGGTCATGAACCTCATATCTGTTTAGCGAGCAGCTACAAAACATTGGTCTGGTTTCAGCTCCCCCATGGAATGGTGAATGAGGCTGCTGGTTCAAGTTACTTTCAAAGTATGGTACAGGAACAGTTTATCTTAATAAAACCTAAAGAATGATGAAATGGGACAGATTCATCTAGGGGAAAAGGAGAATTTTTATGGAGCGTAGTGGCCTGAATTTTAATGAAGAGATCACGTTGCTATTGCTTCAACTTTCCTTGACCTGGGCTCTGTGGCATCCCTTTGTCTCCATGGTCTGAACTGTGATGGTGACCTATGATCTCTAACCGCTGAGCATTATGACAGTGTCCTATCATTTTATGGTCTGAACTTTATGCCATCCCATGATCTCCATGTCGAGAGCTTTCCAGACTCTATTAGTTTCTGTGGGTGGGGTTCTAAAGAATGCCATAGTTTGAGCAAAATGAAAGTCATAGCAACATCTCTTCACTGCAGAATGATATACAAATAAATCGACCCAACAACCTCACCACTAGAAGTCTGAGGGGAAGCTCTTATTTTGTGCAGTTTTTTTGGTATAAACAATCAAAATGGCATATTATCAGACCAAGAAAGGAGAAGTTTTGCTCCTTTCAGGGAATAAAAATGCCATTTATGCTTCTTTCTGGTCTGTTCTGTGCTTCCCAACAGGATTCTCAACAAAGTGCTTAGGCCTCCATTCATTTTCAGTAACAAAATGAGGAAGTCAGGCCCTTAGGAAGTGAGGTCAGTCTCTTTTGCTCACAATGTAAGAAAGAACACAGTTGGGTCTTGCCCTTTATCTGTGGAAGCCATTTTTACCTCTGATGACAGCAGGATGATTTCTCTGCTAAAATGTGACCAACTCTTTAAATTTCACCTTTGTTTGGGCAGTGTTTTTCTACAGCCCATAGTTATACCCTGCAAATCTATGTTTAACTTGGGCTCAGTTCTTCTTATTATTGTGTTAGAAAAAGCTTATATTATGTCACAAATGTGCACGGCACTTTACAAACTGTAGAAATATGGTGTCTTTTTTCAGAAAGATTTGCATCTAATAATCCTGATCTGGCAGACATTTACTGTAAATATAATGCTCACTGGCATGAGTGAGCTCACCGTCATCAGTGTGATCACTCACAATAATAATCCCAATTATTTATTGTATGCTGGGTTGGCCCCTATATTGACATGAAGAAAAACAGGATATAACTCTATGAACAAAGACTGCATACCCAAAAGCAAAGATAATTTGCCCATAGAAGCACAAAGAGCATGAATGCCTGTGCTTTTAGGAATAACAGCCCTTTCAGAAGCCGCATGATCTAGTGGACAGGGCACCAGATTAAGGCACAAGAAAACCTGTTTGTTACTCCAGATACTCCCACTGACTCATTGGCAGCTTTAGGCAAGTCACCTCCCCAGTCTGTGCCTCTGTCTACATTATAACCCCTGGTTTATATAAACTATAAACTCATTAGGATAAGGATTTCTTCTCATCTTCTCTTAGTACAGTACCCAGCACAATGAAGCCCAATTAGAGTGTTTTATGGGCTACTGTAACATAAAGAATAATAGTCTATGAATTACCAGAGATGTGGTAGCACAGCAGCTAAAGTGTCTTTGGTGGCATGATTCTGGACTTATGTCAAAAGCTGCCCTTGGTTGACCCAACGGTAAATGGGTCATTCTGGGTCATTCAGACGGAGGAATCCAAGATGGCTAATGTGATGCAAGTCAGTTCACTCCTTTGTGCACTATTAAGAGAGAAATTAGAGTGCCTTTACCATGCTATCCTAGTGGGCTGCTTGGCCTGGGTAGATATTTTTTCCTATGTGCCATTCTGTAACTTCTGTTGTGAGAGCAAAAGAGCAAATATGGCAGAGGGAATCATTTGGAGAAACTTGTATAACTGAAAACATTTTCTGGAATTTATCATGTTAATGATTTTTCTCAGTAGAACGAAAGGTGGAGGTGACATTGTGGTCTTAGGTACTGATTCTGCCTAAGGGGACCCTGTTAAATTTAGCAGGCACAGGATCAGACCCTTAGTGGACAAATACAGTGATAAAGAGCAAAGCTTTTTTTCCTATTCCTTCTGCCTTCCAGATAAATCTAATTTACTTTTATCTAAATTTAAATCTTCTTCCTGTTAATGCCATTGATGAAAATAATCCTAATCAAAAGAGCAATGCTAATGATCATAATACCACTACTATTTTACTTCCAATTGGCAACTCATGCAAGCTGCTCCATTTCAGCTCTAATAGGAAATGTTCTGATATGCTAGATTACCCTATAATAGTCTTAGCTGGACTGCTTTCTGCAAGATAAATGATTTATATTTTTTATGATAGGTTATTATTACCTTTATTTTTTGTCTGTTCCATAGCGGAATCAAAAAAGATGTTAATGGGACTGTAAGGTTGCAACTAGTCCATTCAAAAATTAGGAAATGCCAAAGTTAGGATTCCTCATGCAGTGACATCTTAGCCTTTTCATGTACATGCAGCACACTGGGATCTTTAATTAAACAACCACCTGCTAATGCTTCTGTGGGATGTTTCTTTAGTTGGGCCTGTTTCAAAGTACATTGCAATTGATGAGAATTTAATCAATTGACTTAACTTTGGATCAGACATTAAAGGTATGTATATATGACTTCCTTCCTTCTTCCTATCTGAATAAAAAAGCTTGTCTCACCAGACGTGCAACAAGGAGGCTGGGCAGTGGTGATGCACAGAGCAGAAGCGACTTTTGGTTGCCACCGTACCTCCAGCATAGCATGCAGCTGAGTTTAATTTTTGTGCCTCTCATGCCTCAGAATCACTGCTTTGGGCTTCTGCCCTGCCTTGGTTACATGACTACTACCTACTTCTTCCTGCTGCAGCCTAGTGGTGCCAGTCCTGAGATGTCTGTTCTGTCCAATTGAAAGTCTCTATTGCTGCCAAGTGGGAGCGAGTGGGTGAAGCTAATTTGTCAGCAATGGACCCGAGGTTGGGAGGGAAGCTATACAGACATGCCCAAAGTGAATTTTACTCTCATTCAACACCCAGTGTTTAGCGTTCCATGTAAAGGGCTACGCACAAGAAACAATTTATGATGCACAGAAGCAAGATTTATCAGTTTGACAAAACCCCAGAACTACGCTACTTATTCTTAAGTGACATCTGCTGGCATCTTCCCTGAGAACTGACACTAAATTCATATAGACATTTCTCAGTAACAGAGCACTCCTGTACCACTCATTTCTAGACATTTGGGTGAATGTGGGGGTGCTGTGGAAGATGCAATCTATTTCTGCAAGAAATGATGAGGGGGAGGTTGGTGGCAGTAAAAGGTCGGGAAAGATCTTATCTCTTCACATTGGGACTGATTTAAATATCTGAGGGGCCCACCTATATCAGTAAAATGTTCCCATCACCCAGCTAAGGCAGGGATCTTAATCCCTGTTTTGTAGATTAACAGCCAAAGAACAGGTGTCTGATTCAAAACCCTTTGAAAAACATGGAAAACTTCTTAATGAAGTTACAGCCCAGACCCTCAGACATATTTCAGCATCTAACTCCTATTTATTTCAAGTGACTTCCAAAGATCACACACATCATCACAATATCTGTATATTTACCATGTGATTTCATTTTTGTGCCTGTACCAACAAGATTTAAATAGGAGGAGCAGGATGATAATGCTAAGAGAAACCCGCAAAGAAAACAGGGAAATGATTATGTGAAAAATGTTGAAGCTGTTTGCAATTTTCAGTGTTCAAAATGGTTTCATGTTTAATTTAGCACCGTGCCTTTCCTCTAAGTGTGATCAGGGATTTTTGAAACTGTCAATGTGTTGATGTCTGTTTTCAGTAAGGAAATGTAATTCTCAACAAATGAAAAAAAATCAGTAGTGAGTATGAAAACAAGTTTGATACAAGTTTTAGTAAAAATGTTGGTAAAAACTGCAATCAAAACACGGCAAAAATATCATGAGAAACAAAATTCTCAGGATAGTTTTAATTTTTTTTTGCAAAAGAAGTCATTTCTGACAAAAAAATTGTTGAGGAAAACACCATGTGTAAATTTTAGATGTTAACAATAGTAGTAATAATAATATTAATAATAATAATTTGCTTGCTTTGCATGTTAATACAGCTATATGCAGGGGAGTAATCCTGTACCTGAAAACTACCCATTTAGTACTCCATCAGTTGATTCTGTTTCTGGCCTCATGTATACGGGATCTCAAGGACAATTCAAGGACAATCACATATGTGAGAGAGAATTTAAGGAACAGTAAATGGTGAGTTATGGATGAAATCGTGTCTACCACATGCTTGTGTTTGCAGAGACCTCCCATCAGATCCAATGGAAACGTAGTTGTGTACCCAGATCCCAGGTCTATCTTTGACTTCCTCATAGAAACAAATACGTTCATTGGCTTGGATACTGTTTGTTTAATGAAGTACAGTATGTGGCAGCCTCTAGTGGCGCTTACATGCATGTGACAGTGCCCAAAATATAAATATTGATGTGGCAAATTAATAGCTGGCAAACATATGCTAAGAATATACTAGGCTTAAATCCCAGAACTTTCCCCCCAGCTGCAGTGGATGGTCTTCATCAGAATAATAAAAAACAGTTACCTATTTTCCTAGAGTCTCCTGAGCAAGTGTCCGATCTCTGAACATATTCCAGCTAGAGAACCCTGCTCTTTACAATAGATGTATCTGTCTGTCTGTCTAATTTGGGATTTTAAAAAGAGGTTTAAGAAAATTAAGCACCCAATTCCTGTTGACAGAACTTGAGCCTCTAACTCCCTCTGGCTATTTGGAAAAATCACAATGGTAGCAGTACCGGTATGCTCATGAGCTGATGAATGAGCTAAACAACATGATCGCAATAACATTAAAATAAATTACGTGGACTAACCAAATGCCCTCCCTGTTTCAAGTTGGCCCAGGGGAGGGAGGAAGCTAGTATCTTTTTCTTTTTCTCATTTAGCCTCTTCTCACCTTCTCACAATCATCAGCTTCCACGTTCTTCTGTCAGCCCGCACAGTCAGCATTACCACAATAGCTCGGTGGTATTCCACGGTGAGACCAAAGCCTGGCTGTTGGCAGGCAGGGATGGAAACAACTGACAGATATGTCGGCAGAGGGAGTTGTTATATTACACTGGGGGCCTGGGATTGGGCCACTCCGGAACTGAATACATTGACATTTAAGGCCAAATTCAGAAAGGAGCCTAAGCTAATGAAACCTACACCTCTTTCTGGCATGTAAGTCACACTGTCCCACGCGGTCTTACACTTAGACACTCTCTCACTCTCACTTAGAGACTCCTACTTACTCACATATCACTGGCTCTGCTGTCTATGCACCACCTTGGCCCTTTGTGTCAACTACTCCTGTGAAGACAAGGAGGGCCAAGGTCTTCCTTCTCATTTACCTGCATTTACTTCATTCTCCTTATTGTGCACAGTCCTCCCAGCTCACATCCTTTGCTCCAATCATAAATCAACCTGTAATGTGTAAATGTTCTGTGTGATAACTCACTCGTAGGAAGAGGTTTAGCAGCAGAGGAAGTGTCCCTTGCTAAATACCTCCAACACTGGCCTTGATGTGTTAGCCCCTTCACTCCATCCAAACTTCTGGAGGAAGGAAAACAGAGACCTGAAGACTCAAAACAAAACCACTGCTCAGCATTGCAGTAGCATAGACACTCACGCTGCAAATACTCTTGCCCTGTCCATTGGTTGAGGTCTGGTCTGGCTAATCTAGGCTCTAGTCTGGTCTAGGCTCTAGTCTGAGCCTCATGAGACATGGGTTTGGTGTGTCTCATTGCTCCAGTTACAGAAATGAAGGTAACAGCACCTGCTGAAATGAGGATGAATGTGTTGAAGACTGACCTGCTCAGAGACTACAGTAAAGGGTACTATGGTGGTGAGAGGCAATGGGGTTCGTCCCAAGAACAGAGTTACCCCCTGAGTAAGTCTGAGTCTAAATATTTGTATGGGGACAAAGAATCGTAGAAAGAGATTGGGTAGGCAGCTGATTGGATGAGACCACTGCCATCTCACTACTACCACATGCCTGCATTGTCTGTCCCTTGCATCCATTTGCTGTCTCATTACAACACGGGAGTTTTGCCACAGACTTCAATGAGATCTATATTCTACCCTTTGACTGTAAGCACTTTGGGGCAGAGACTGCCCTGTATGTATGCTGCTGTGTTGTGTGGCCCAGCTGGAAGCCCCTAGGTACCACCCCAGTACATGTAAACAGACACACAATCACATTAATAAAACATCTAGAAAAGATTATTTTTCCTGCATTTAATGTAGGCAGTGATAATGCAAAGGAGACAACAGTTCCTTTTGCTTTTTCAGATTCAGTTCCTGTCAGATGCCCTGAGGTGAGATTACTCATCCTGTCCTTGTATTTTGGGACTATGAAATGAACATTCATGCTACCACTATAGTTCGTGTAATGCATGCCTCTGCAGTAAGAACACCTACACCAGATTCTTTTCAGAGCCTCAGATGGACAATGTCTGTTGTCACTTTTGCTCTGAATGGTGACAAGCAGGGGCAGCAGCAGAGAGAGGAGCAGTCTTGGAAACTGAACTATCTTTGGCCTGCTTTTGAAGTGTCTTTTCCTAGACCTGTCCTGCACATGTTCCAACACTCTGCTCTGGTATTTTAAAGGCCCTTCTGTTTATTGTGTGTAGGTGAAACCCTAGCATGCGGTACTGCTTATTACTGCAGAACTCCTGAGGTCAGGTAGGATGTATTTCCTTACCCAGCAGTCTGATAATATTTGGGTTAGCTGGGCAGCTAAGTGCTGTCAGATGTAGTGGCAATGGAGCTTGCTGCTGTTGAAATTTTTATAGTTTCATGCATTTTACAGCATCACCCATCAGGCTCCAGCAACCATGATGTCACCTGTACTAGAATATATGAACCTTCACAGGAGTCAGGCTTAAAGGAGCTCTGA
>NW_005842601.1:531804-535836 GCF_000455745.1 Alligator sinensis | reverse complement strand
TCTTTCCCTGTGTGAGGTACCATAACTTAATGGACGGCTACAGAAAGCAGTCAGGAGGCCTGGGTTTTCTTTCTTGCTCTCTAACTGTCTACACCGTGGCCTTGGGGAAATCACTTGGCCAACACTATGTGCTTTACTTTCTCTATGCACTTTTTCTCTTGTCCATTGTTACCCTCAGGTCTTCAGGGCAAGAATGCGCTCTTACTTTGTATTTGTACAGCACTCAGTACAGCCCTAATTTGATTGAATTTTGTAGACATAACAACAACAGCAACAGTAACAACAACAACAATACTAACAACAACAATAATAACAATACTTTCTTTGAAAACAACAAGTAAGGAGTTGTTCCACAAAAGGACTTAAATATCTGGAATTCGGATATGTTAGCAAATAAGGGACGAGCTGCCAGCAATTGAAAAGGATGTTGGGAACCTCAAGTGTTGTCAGTCTCGTACCATTCATGAACTTAACCTCGAATATTCCAAGTGGGGAGAGAGAAGGAAAAATAGCCAGAAGGGTGGAATCTGGCTCTAAAGTCCAGTTATCCTTGCAAAATACTGGGTAAAAAATCCTCCTTCCCTGATGCAAGATAACACCTCAATGTGTTAAACCAAGTCCACAGCTGATGTTAATCAGCACAGCGTCAAGGTATTGAATAAGCCTACATTATTTTACAGCCCTGAAGGACATGGCCCAAGATTTGTTAGGAAAAATAATAATTGGGAAGACACTGTAATCCCAGTCACACCAGTGTATTCCTTATTGGTCTTCCACTCCTTCCCAATTTCGTACTGGATTTGTGCTGATTATTTTCTGCCTCTGAGTGAAAGATTTTCCATTTACCAGTTTGCAGGTCCCCTAGTTGGCTATTTTGCAGTTCAGTTCTGCCCTCCTGGGTGACATTTGGTTTTCATAAAATGTGAGTGTCACTGGAGTTTTGATCACAGTCCGTTTGCAACAACAATGTTGCCAGAGATGGCCCTTGGAGCACAAAGGAGGGGTTTGAGCGGAGGTGTCGACCAGCACTGCCTCTGGAAACACAAAGAGACAACTTTGTTTCTGCAGGTGGAAAAAGTCAGTGAGTATATGGCCTCAAAGATATAACTGTTGACACTGAAGAAGCTCTGCAGACTATACATCATTATGCTGACACCAGCAATGGTTGAGGGATTATAGTTCAATACACTGGAACAATTAACTATCAGTTGAGCACTAAGATGACTGTTATTTGGGCGTGCAAACCATAAATGAAGACATGTAATTCTACTGCAGAACTATAAGCCCTCAGTAAGTATGGATTAAAAAAATACTGATCAGGTTTTAAGACCTCTGTAACTGATACATATCTTTCAGTATTGTTAGGCCTCAGTAAATGTGTTTCTAATAATCGCTATTTACTGAGGTTTAGCAGCTATGCCAAAAGTAGGTATCTATTACTTTGTGGTCCAACCACAGTAAATGTGTTTTTAATAATCAATTGGTACTTCAATAATATACAATAATTGCTTTATTAAATATGAATTCAGACCTGGTCTACATTTGAGATGCACTGCTTATGCCATCTATTTTTAAAGCTATGAGGGTGAATATTATTGATCACCTTATATATAAATCAGTACATCCCAAATTAGACTGCCTGTTTATTGTAGGAATAGCATTTAGGAATAGCATCGGCTGGGGACCAAATGGCTAAGCAGCAGCTCTGGAGAAAAGGACCTGGGGCTTACAGAGGACAATAAACTGAATATGAGTCAGAAGTATGCCCTTGTTGCGAAGAAGGCTAATGGCATACTGAGCTGTCTTAATAGGAGAGTTGCCAGAAGATTGAGGGAAGTGACTCTTCCCCTCTATTCAGCCCTGGTGAGGCCACATCTGGAGTACTGTGTCCAGTTTTGGGCCCCCCACTACAGAAAGGGTGTGGACAAATTGAAGAAAGTCCAATGGAGGACAACAAAAATGGTTTTGGGGGCTGGGGAACATGACTTACGAGGAGAGACTGAGGGACCTGGATTTATTTAGTCTGGAGAAGAGAAAACTGAGAGGGGATTTAATAGTAGCCTTCAACTACTTGAAGGGTAGTTACAAAGGGGATGGAGCTAGACTGTTCTTAGTGGCGGCAGATGACAGAACAAGGAGCAATGGTCTCAAGTGGCAGCAAGAGAAGTTTCGGTTAGATATTAGGAAAAACTTTCTTACAAGGCGGGTAGTAAAGCACTGGAACAGGGTACCAAGAGAGGTGGGGGAATCTTCATCCTTGAACGTTTTTAAGACCCAGCTAGACAAAGCCTTGACTGGGATGATCTAGTTGGGGATGGTCTTACTTTGAGCAGAGGGTTGGACTAGATGACCTCCTGAGGTCCCTTCTAACTCTCTTATTTTATGATTGTATGATTTCTGCATTTGTGCAGGGGGTTGAACCAGATGACCCTTGAGGTCTCTTCCAACCCTATGATTCTTGCCATCTGCATGTAACATCATTATATTTCTTTGTATAAGTGTAACCTGGGTGGTACTAATATGGGTGGGTACCCCCTTTTCCAATGAAGGGATGGTAATGGGCACTGATGCACTGTGGGAGGCAAAACTGCCTGCTGTATGCAGTTTCCCTCCTTCCCCTATAGAGCAAGGCCCAGACACATGATAGGCTTAACTATATGCACGCTTAATAAGATATAAAAGTTATAATAATTAACATATCTATACATAAGTTACTGGAACTATAGGCAGACTATTTACATATCTATGCAGACACTCTATATACAGGTGAGGAATCAAAGGGGTGTAAGCAAGGGTCTCATTAAAAGGCGCAGATCCCAGAGAAAAAAACAAAGAATTTATTTTTGAATTTGCTCATTGCCCTGGAGTAATAGCTATGCCCCAATGATGAGAAGAGTGAAGGGATATCCCAGTGTCCTATGGGGGCCCCTGTAATCCTGCTTGAATCACCCAATGACCTGATTCCCGGAGCAGGGCACGAGCCAGACATCCCTGCAGAATCCCCTTTTGTCTGTGCTCTGAGATCATGTCCTGGAGCAGAGGTGGAGTCAGAGGCAAAACCTGGATCTAAACTTCTCTAGGTTCATTTGTGCTCCAGTTGTGGTGTGGGGGAGACAGACACACATGCTACCTTAGTGTGGGTTATAATCTTGCTGTCTAACTTCATTACAGTCCCCCTAGTATTGGCTGCCTAGTGGGTGTGGAGAATAAATCCTGGTTATTCTGACATTGGTTAATAAGGATGATGATGACAACATATTGCATTGCACCTGTGAACTCTCCACCACTCTTGATTTCAGGCATTCTCCAAACCATGAGGCTTCTTGGAAAGAGTCCATGTTACAGAAACGGAGGAGCTAACTGCCACTGCTATTGAGGAACGAAAGTGTCCCTTGTGACTTGACAGCAATGCTGCAGCTTTTAAGACCTAGAATCAGCCCCTTCGGTCCTTTCTGCTTTAATTTCCTTTGAGGAAAAGTCTGACTTCCTGTCTTAGCCATTGCTGCAGCTTCAAAGCCTATCTTTTGGAAAGATTGTTCGCATTGAGTTGTACCACGTCCCTGATCAACAGGGCCGTCTGTAGAATATCCAGCCAGCCAGAGTTGTAAGTGGTTTTGAACCCAGGTATGTAATTAGGCACCACTTTGCTACTCCAAAAAGCCCCAGCAAGCTAAACAGAGGAAGCACACTGCAGATGGGACACCCCCATGGATGCCAAACCCTCTTAGAAATGAGAACCGTATGTGGGCGCCTGTGCTCCACGCGTACGCTGGGTGTCACCTTGTATTAAGGCACTTCAAGCTGTAACTGCTGCAGAGTTCAATGCCTCTAATTAGTCCAGTCAATGGCAGGAATTCCCTTCTGCAGGGTGAGATTGTCTACAGATTCTGAATGATTAGTAGCCTTTGCTCGAATTATCAAGCCTGCAGTTTTTCAGACCATTTTAAGTCATTTACAATTTTCAGTCTCACATGGATGGTTTCGAGGTCTCTCTTTCACTCTAGAGATAAAGAGAGAGAATTGTTCTGGTGA
>NW_005842601.1:519543-531773 GCF_000455745.1 Alligator sinensis | reverse complement strand
TTCCCTATGGAGTATTGTAAGACCATACATTCCCCCTTGGACTAAGGTGGACATCTGAATGCCATTTCTGAAGGTGATAGAAATACAACAGACTATCCAGATCCTACTAGCACATAACACTACTTAATGCTAAACAATGGTGGTGGTCTCTATCATGTGACTTTTGTTTTATGATTCATAAGAATTTCATATAGATGCCCATTGCTGCTTTATTTTGGAAATTTCAAATAATTTTTGTCCTGGTTGACTTCCTCTTTCTGTTTTTTTCTATCTAATTTCAGTGTCTTTGTGACTGAAGTGATCATGTCTCTGGATTAAATGCTGTTCTCCAGGAAAATGAGGATTCCTGCACACATAAGCAAGTCTACAATCACACGCTGGTCTCCACTACAATGGAAAAGATGCTAATTGTCACATTGAACCAAGAATAAATCCTGGTTATTCTGACATTGGTTAATAAGGATGATGGTGACAACATATTGCATTGCATTCAAAATATTTTGGAAACTCTTGGGGATGTGAGCTGTTTGGGCAGATGTCCTATTGACTATACTCAGAAGGCTGAATTATTAAGGTTTAATGCATGGATTACTGGGTGAAATTCTATGGCCTGTGTTAAAGTAGGGGTCAGAGAGGATAACCAAAACGGTCCCTTCTATCCTGAACTTCTACAAAACTCTTGCATTTTTAGGGCCAGATCCTCAGCTCATGTAAATCAGTATAGGTTCACTGAAGTCAAAGGAGCATCATTAAAATCAGTGCTGATGACAGATGTATGGGCTGGTTGCTGCTTCCAGCTGTGTTTGAAAGGCAAGATACCCTGGGGTGTTTTTGTGAATGAAGCTGAATAAATGCGTTGTATTACTATTATTTATCATCATTGCCATGATCATCTTGTGGTGATTCTCATGTTGGGGACCTTTAGGTTTCATATGCCCTGAAGACACACTCTAGCTGTACTGCACTGCTGCACAGCAATGCACTTCCTGATAGACATTTCCTGTCTGCAAATTCTCCTCCATCTGCAATAGTCAGAGTCCAAGATTTAAAGGCAGAGAGGATGGATTGTTTTCTGAGCATGGCAGGTTTCCAAGTCACCCCCCATCCTGGATATTATCCTTCATAAAGAATACTGTGGTATGCTGAGTCCTTCAGTCGGAACATTATTTTCCTAGCAAATTGCTCCATGGTGCACCTGGAAAGGATGCAGTGATTTATGAGACAGATTTGCATGGAGGATACATGCTGCATATATAAGGTGAGGGCTGTTTCCCTCCTCTCTTGCAAAAAGGGAATGACTGCTCCCTATTCTGCTCGCTGTAGAATGAAGTTATAGGCGAGTAGGCACAAAAATTCTGCTATAATCATCCAACCATGGCTGATGGGTCCCATTGTTTAGTCAGGTGCAGTTCGTCTTCACACACAAAGACCTCATGTCATCTTACCTTAAATAAACTTTATAGGTACATGTCAGGAAAAAAGTCCCTGTCTCATACACCATGAAAGGGAAGTATATTTAAGCAATTATCAGTGAGGCACTGGGCACTTCCTGAGAATTAATGACTGACTGAGTTGATGGCCTAAAGGGAGAGCCTCTGCATAATCCACAGGAAATGTTATGAGCCAAAGTCCTTATAGCTAAAATGAGAGAACACACATGAATGGACAGTTTGTATAGGTGACATAGTTGTTATCATGAGAACATCTTACAAAAATTAGGCTGGGATTCTGAAAAGGGTCTAATAGGGGTAGATTACCAATTCTCACTGAAAATCTATGGGATTTGGATACCTAATTCCTTCAAGCTCCTCTAGGAATCCAAGCCTTAATGACACCCCCCACTAGCTATTGAGACAGGTTGGACTGTTTTCAACATGTCACCCAAGTTCAGGTTTTTCAGTGTGGATCTACACTACTTAAGCAAAAGATCTGACCCAGTATTTTCAGAATAATTTTGTTTTGCTTGTTTTCATCTTCACTATGCCAAGACCTTCTCTGAAGTAGTTGATTCTTCTTACTGTTCACTTTCCTGTAGGACTGTGCGAGGCTTTGGACCATGCTTCGGATCCGGAGAAGGTTTGGATGCTTTGGCATCTGAAGCTGCATGTCCGGATCGAAGTGCTGGCTTCGTTAGGCTTTCTGAAGCTGTTTGGAGCTTCCGAACCACTTCGGAAAAGCTTCAGAGCTGCTTCGGAGATCCGGTCATAGGGCATAATAGGGAATCAATGAAATATCTGTAGTTTTTATGTTTTTTGTCTGATTTGGATGAACCCTGCAGGGGTGGTAGCCTCTGCTGAGAGCATGAAGCCTGCTGTCAAGCACCTATCTTCTTCAAATGTGTCAGGCTTCATGGCCTCAGCAGGGGCCACCACCCCTGCAGTTTTCACCCCCCTATGGTGTAACACACAGCTGTGACATGAGTTTTGCTTTCAAGAATTTGGGGTTCATTTCCCTCTGAGCCCCTGCACTGATCTTCTCAAAACTTGGCAGATTTCATGCTCTCAGCAGAGGCTACCACCCCCGCAGGTTTCATCCAAATCAGACAAAAAACAACAAAGTTATAGATATTTGATTGGTTCCCTATTATACCCTATGGCCGGATCTTTGAGGCAGCTCTGAAGCTTTGCAGCCGCTTCGGCCGGATCGCAGCAGAAACCCGGTCTGGAGCTCCGGATCAGATCGCTGGCATCTGAAGCAGCCAGATCCGAATAACACCACAGGCCTACTTTCCTGCTCTGAATAACAGCTCTAGGTTAGGCAGAACCACTGAGCTCTTGGGGCATGAATACTAATGGTAGTCATTTCCAATTGGGAACCTATTTAGGCCTTGTAAAATGTTTTATCTGCAGCCTCCTTCCTTACCAAGTGCCTGCCTTCAGGCTCTGTGCAGCTTAGCTTTTACAGATTGTTCTGGCTCTCCAGGAAGAGGAGAGAGGGGTCATGAGGCATCAGTGGCCACACAAGACAAGAAGTGGTGCATGCCCTGGAAAGAGGCATATGGGACAGGGGAAGCTCCTGACTCCAAAGCTCATATTTCTTGAGGGTCAGACTTTTGCCCTTACAGAAGAGGCCAAGTACAATGGAAGGACTAAGGGCCTCCTCCTTTGCTCTGCATCTCAGGGTTCCCTGGTGTGAGAGAATGATTGGCTTGCCAGGGACATGAGGAGGGCAGGAAGGATTTTGTGGGGACAGGGGAAGAGGGTAGAGGATGGTTCAAAGGGCCATTATTAGCCAATACAGCTGACAGTCTAATTTCTGCTGAGGTCTGAACCGGCTCCTGGCTGCCCCACTGTAGAAGCAAAGGGAAGGCTTCTATAGGTTTCTTTTCACAGGTACGTGGGGTGACCTCTCGGCTCCTAACACTATTGCAGTCCCAATGCAAACTCCCCAACACCATCAGTCAAATGCTGCCACACTCTGCCTGAGGAAGGAAGAGGCACAGCTATATTTGGTGAAGTGTTTTAGTGGGGAAGGTGTACAGCTATGCACAAGTACTAACTCCCACGCTTCAGCAATGGCTATTCCAGCTGCTTTTCCAGTGACTTTCTAACCCCTGCCATAAAACTGGCATTAAAACCTACCTCTGCTTCTGCTTCCTTCTGTCCCAGTCACAGGAAGCAGCAAATTATTGTGGGTTTTTCAGGTCATCAAAAATGCATCCTCTGGTTCCACATTTCCAAGTGGAGTAAGGCTAATGATCAGCTCATTGGTGTTTCTCCATTTGTCTGTACTTAACTTCTGTATGACTGGTTAGCAACATACAATGGGCCAGATCCAGCCCCAGTTATTGATTCTCATGGGTCAGCTCCTCCCTTCAACCCCCAAATGGACAAGTCTGGACCCTTAGAAGAGTTATCCATCTCTTCCCCTCCTTCCACAATCCTTATTTACTTGCTTTCTTCAATGAACCCTTCACTGAGCAAATGCCCATGAACATCGGACCTGTGTAGCTGCACCCATTAAATAAGGACCTCTTTCCCCTTCCAGCAGGGCCTGGGCCATAGCTAGAAGATTTGCTTAATGGAAGTCAGGTGGGAGAGGCTCATGCCTCTAACTACAGAAATACTTGGTTAGATCCTTGCTGCTGATAAGCCACCCAGGATGCAGCATTACAAGACATGGAGAATGGAGCTGGGTGAATCTGAAACCTGGCATTACTGGGCTGTGAGTTACATGTAGCTCAGGGCAGCGTTGGAGCTGTGATGCCCCTGTGCAATAGGTGAATGGCCATTTGTTGAACAGTGGCATAAAATGGGATCAGTGGAGCTTTGGCAGCTCATGAGTTTTTGTGTATCACAAACAAATAAAAAACCAGCTAAACTGCTTGATATCACCTGGGATTTTCAAAGAGGCCTATAGGAGTGAAAATACAAGAGAGTCAGATTTGTCATCCCCTGAGATGAAATCCCACCTTCTGCCTTTGACTCATGTCTGATTGAGAGCTGTGAGATTTTCCTGGAGAGCCTACCTTGCAACATCATCTATTACCTTCCCTTTTGTCTGTCTACCGCATGTCTTTATGTCAGAGCATCTCAGGCAAGAGACCACCATCCACAGAAACTCTGACAGAAGATGCAAACAAAGGGTGATTCCATGATACCGTTCAGAAACACGCATTGAATAAAGCTGATTGAAAGCTGATCCCTGGTACTGTCAACTCCAAAGCAGTCAATGTAGTGGGGCTGCTCTGGACCTGCTGGTCCTGGAAGTCTGGGTTTCCGAGAGGCTGTGAAGTAAGCTGACACGAAACCAGGCAGTGGATGGAGACCTTCCTGGAAGACAGAGTTACACCAGAGCTAAGTTGGGGTTTTGCTGGAAGTTTCTTAAAACTGCTACCTTTCTGTGAAACATTTCCAACAATAACCTGTTGCATTGTAAAGTTTCAACCCAGCTCCAGCCTTGACCATTACTCTGAACTAGCCTCCCTTTCTCTAATTCACACTCCCTTTGGTGTTCATTTTCTTTGTTTTGCATCATGCCAATGGCCTGCAGGATGGTTAAATTGGACTTGGGGGATTGTTACAGACTAGTGCACCCTAAATGCCAAGAATAGGTGCAACAAAGGGTCATTCCTCTCCACTTGAAATGCCTGTTCTGTTGGCCAGGCAGCCAACACAATAAATTCATTTGAGCTGTTTAAAAGCACGATTTAAAGCTTTTGAGTAGTTCCTGGCTCATTCCACAGCAATAAAATTATAGAGCCTGAAGACCAGACATTCAAGAATAGTTAGAGCCTTACCAAATAACTAAATACAAGATACTTGGGAGCACTGTAAAATG
This sequence comes from Alligator sinensis, assembly GCF_000455745.1. NCBI lineage: Eukaryota > Metazoa > Chordata > Crocodylia > Alligatoridae > Alligator > Alligator sinensis. The sequence continues at coordinate 526,493 of NW_005842601.1, read as the reverse complement.
CGTAGACACCAGGAAATGCCAATAACTCCACGCAGGATCGCTTTCATATTTCAATGACAAGGCTCGCTCTATTAGGTGAGTCATGTTCAGCAGCATTTTGGGTCACTGTGAGGGAAAGGCAACAAGGAGTTGTGCTAATCAGGAGCCTGTCTTTGCTGGGGGTGAGACTGGGGCTGTTGTGTGAAGAAAAAGTAGTGAGCCATGACAGGTGAGAATTGACCATCCTCAGTTCCATCTGCGCCCTGACACACTGCACAGCACTAAGTGGCAGGCCATGAAAACATTGGTCATCTTGAATATTTAATTGAGGGGTAATTCAATTTTGACCCCAGAGGTGACATCCATCTTCAAATGAATGAGTTAATGGATAGCATTATGGCTGGTCACCATTTTCCTTTATTGTACAAACAGGAGGAGATGGAATGGGACCCGGGGATGCTATCTTCCTTTCCTTCTTATTGGAATTGTTATAGCAGTCATTCATACTCAAGCCCTGTGCCCACTTGCACCCAGTGAGCAGCAGCTATCTAGCCCTTCTTTAATGATAATGAGAGTCTTCACAGGTGGACTTAGAGTAAAGTTACAAGTTACACTTAGACCATCCCAAATCTGTGAAATGTTAAGCGGTGTTAAAGTTAGAATGTGCTGTGAGCAGTTGCAGGATAAGTGTTAATGCTGTTTCTTATCCGCACAGCTCTGATGTGCCACTAGAAGGATGGTAGGCAGGGACGTAACTTGGAGCCAGCGCACCTGGGCTCTATCCCTCCTCTAGGTGGGTGGGGTGATGCATCCTGGGATGCTGGAGAATTGCAAATTGCTCATTTTATCTCTGTGTAACAGATGGAAGTTACCCTAATATGAACTAGGTTGAATGGCCCAGACTTAAGCCTTGCCTGAAGTGGCATAACTTTGAGAAGGCCAGAGGGCAGTTAGCATGAGTTAATGAGCTTGAGTGTGTAGATGCTCACATTTTAAGTGCCCTCAGTGTGGTCTAAGTGTAACGTATAACTTCACCCTTATCTTCTTTCTTAAGCTAGAATGGCCCTGAATGGCCACACTGGTTTAGTGGAAGATTGAAATGCTACTCAGGATTGCTGTGGAAATCCCACCTTTCTGTTCTCCCATGGCTCAGTGAGATGTATCCCATCACTGACCACCTGGCCTGTGGCCCAGGTGCTTTTATACCTGGATCCAGTGAGGTTTCAGTGCTCTCGTGTACTTCCAGCTCCAGCTCTCTCTCTATCTTAGTGCGAGACCTCATCTCCCATTTACTTATGCACACTACAACCACACTACTCCAGGCATCATCCTACTGATCGTGTAACAGTTCCAGTGATAAATCATACATATCTGAATAGGAGGCTGTGGCCCTGGTTAGTACAGCTGTGATCTTACCTGAGCAAGAACATACAGGTTATAGACCAAAGGTCATATCCTTGGCTGGTAAAAATCAATATTACTCTACTGATGTCAATGCAGTAGTGCCAGTTTACCGTAGCTGGCTGTGGAATCAGTTCTTTTCTTCATCTTCCCACATTTCTTTTTCCTTTCTTTGGATAAGAAATGAAGTCTATAAAGCTAATATGGTCTCTGTTGCAGCATTACTTCCATAGAGTGTTTGCTTTAAGAGGTTAAAAGGCCTATAAACAGCTTTACATTCTCTAGTAATAAAATGCAGATGCAAAAGTGAAGGATTTGATGGTCAATTAATGCAGAAACCAGTGCTTTGCATAGAACCTACTCCTTGGCTTTGAAATACAATGCCCAATTAAAACCCTACCCCAAAATATATTGATATTAAAAAAATCGAAGCACTATGTAGCATCTGCACTATTTGGGGGTGCCTGTAAACTGTTCCTCATAAACTCTTGGATAAGACTTGCCAACTGTTAACTGCTGCTGGACAAAAGCTGTGAAGCAACATTAAACTGGTAGAAGCTGGAAAGAGGATTATTTTATAAACCCGAAAAAGGGAAATGTGTTGACTTTCCCTTGTGCGTTCATCTGAAAAAGAAAGAAAATGTTGGCCAGTTAATGTAGACTCAACGCCCCAAGTCAGATCCTGGCTCCCCATTCAGCTGGGATTCAGGCAGATACTGACCAGAGATAAAGAAACACTGGCATTTTGGGAACACGTTCAGGGAATGCACGAACTACAATGAACGCAGTGTGTAAAATCAATGTCCAGTTGATGCAGGGTTATTCTCAGGTCTAGCTGACATGCCAGCCAGTTAACATGCAAGGAATGGCTCCACAGTAGAGCTTGCTGAGATGTCTCTGATTCATTTCATTAACTTTTTTCTGCCCTTTCTGTTGTGAGTGTCTTTGGTGTCTGTTGTTCTAGCTCCTGTGGGCAGACAGGATTAATGAACTACCTGGGGCAGCTCCAAGGATATTTCTGCTGCTCTGATATTTTTACCAAAAGAAGGGAGCAATTCAAGGGTGAGGCAGTGCCCTAGTAGTCAGATGAGCAAGGGAAAAGGATAAAGTGAGACCTGACTTCATATTCTTGCTCAAGAGCGTGAGATCCATCAGCACCATGGGATAGATGTGAAGTGGGGTACAGCATCACCTCTCTTGAGGTGGACACTCTATCCCTCAAGCAAGTAAACTGGGAGGGAACAGGGAGATGCAGGGAGTGGGGAAAGACACAATTCCAGTAATAGTTAATAATTACAGAGCCTTAATTTAATCTCTTCCCCATTGGTTAAAGTAGCTGGCAAGGGTATGGGGTGGGAATATGGTGCCTCTTTTAAGGGATGCAGTAACTTCCTTGTCTCAAAGGGGAAAAGGGAGGCAGAAGAGAGATTCTGGGCATGAGATGTGTCCATGAGGCACAGCACTTCCTTGACCAACACACAGCGGTGCAGTTACCTTACAGAGGTCTGTGTATAAAAGCACAATCCAGACCTAAGTACACGATATGCCTTTCCTTCCTGGATGGCTGCCCATAACTCCTGAGTCCTTGCATCTCAGGGCTGTATGTACCAATGTCTCACATTTGTACACCTCTATTTACTTCCCATGTAAAAACCGTGAGAAGGGGGAACATGCTTGACACACGTCCCAAGAAATGAGACCATCCCATTTCTCCTTCTTCTGCCAGCACATCAAGTACAGGCTGAGGATCCATGAAAAAATACTGGCTAAGCTCAGTTCATTCTTAGCTAGGAGTGCAGAAGCCAGCTGCCTTTGGATCTTTCTGAGCTCCCAGTTCACACCAGCATCAGTGGGTGAGTCACTGCCTGTGACTTATTTCAGTGGTGAATGGACCTCTGATCTCTGACAAAGGCCACAGGGGCAACATTTAATAGTGCTCTCAGAAGCATTAACTCATACAATCCTTTTCAAGGGAGTATATCTACCACATTGACTACTGGCTCTTGATGTCCTCTCTCTTCAGGCTGGACATCTGCTTTCTGTAGAGCTATGTCTGGGTTTAACACTACAGAGGGAGCTGAGACAACTATAGAGCCCTATTTTTCCTCCACCAGGTCTTTGCTGACTCAGAATCTGTAGACATGGTTGCTCCAATGCATCCTGTCCTAGAGCCACTCTACACAGAACCAATTCCCTTGTCTTCATGATAGCTAATGGTCAACTAATACCACAAAATCCATACACTACCCACTTCTAATGGAGAAACTTCCCAACCCATCACATTGCTCCCCTTGTTATAAGTTCTCATCCTCCAAGCCACTTGCTTTCTGCTTCAGCTGTGAGTCATCACAGTGAGAACCTGGTCAGCTTCTTTCCCAATGGTGATGCAAATAGATTACCTTGTAGCTAAGAGTTTAGCTCTGGGCTTTGTATGTATGAGTAGACATAGGCTCCCTTTAACTTACTTGGGTTCTGGTGGAGACAAGGAGTGCAGGTCATGCACATGGCAGGTCCAACTCTGAGATGTAAGACTCACGATAAGCAAACTTTTTAGACTGCTTGTCATTGGCTTTCTCCCTCACCCTCCTGTGGTCCCTAAGAAGGACTGATATTTGTGTGGTTAAAGATCTTTGAAACTCCTAATAAAAATAGCTAAATACATAACAGATGGTCGGTGCACTTTGGGAATTGTGAAGGCTACATCTGGGACTGAGAAGCCTCACCAGACCCCCTCCTTTGCAATCACATTTCATTCCTTTGCTTCTGTAATATGTTCCTCTGGCATATTTCACCTGCTTCCATTTATCTAAAGCTACTAGGAACGCCAAGACCTCAAATGGGAGCAGATGTGCCCAAAGGCACCTTGGGATTCTGTTTGCAGAACTTTCCTTGCACAGTTGCAATTACAAACCCATTTCCTTTCAGCAGATTCCAAGTTGTGTGCCTGTGGCAAAGGGACAGGAGAGCGTTTCAGCTTTCTGACAACTTTATGAAAAGATGGACATGCTCATACTCATTGCTAGCTTCATGGAGTCTGATTCAAAGCCCACTGAACTCAGCTGGAGCCTTTCCATGAACTCCAGTAGGTTTTGGATCAGACTGTTAGAGGATGACCTTCTGACTCAAGCTGTCCAGGTAAAGAAAGGACACAAATGTGCTAACCAATGACTAATCATTCAGGCTGAGTAAAGAGGTCATTGGACCAGGATGCAAGGAACCAAATCGTCACAAAAATTACTAGCATACTAGATGCATGGAATTGCTGATATACATCATCCTGTATCCTGTAGCCTCCTTTTCAACTGAGTACCAACTGACAAGGCAGAGAAACGGCAGACTGCAAAGCTAAGATATGCAGAACTGAAATTCATATAGCATGTTTTATAGTACATTGTTTAATGATGCAAGGCATACAGGATCTGTCCATACTGCAGTGCAGAAATTGGCCTAAATGTGGTGTTGAAGCCAAAAAGAGGAACAAGAGAACAAGAATGAATCATCAGCAAGCTTTGGAAGGTAGCTACTAGCTTAGTAATTAAATTAGAAGTAGGTGAGGTCCTAAGGGTTAGATTCTCAGTTGTAATACAGTGGCTGGGCTTCATTGACATTAATGGAAATATTTGGAATCAAACAATCGTTTTAGGTTTAGTTCAGTTTTCAGCTGAGCTGAACTGCCTACTCCTGTCCTTGAAGACAATGCTGAGAACTAGATGCAGATACCTAGATGCAGAGCACCAAAGCCATTGGAACTATTCACATTTGAGAACTAAGATAGAACAGAGTGAATAGATACTACATTAAGGCAAAATGGTTCTGATTCCTTTTGAGGCCTAGGCAAAGCTCCACCTAACACTCCTCTGTGGGTCATAGATTCATAGACTCATAGAAGTTAAGGGCTAGAAGGGACCTCACAAGATCATCACATCCAGCCACCCTGCTCTAAGGCAGGGAAGACTGCTGGGGTCAGATGACCACAGTGAGGTATGCATCCAGTTGTCTTTTGAAGATCTCCAGGGTAGGTGACTGTACCACCTCTGGGGGGAGTCTGTTCCAGACTCTGGACACACTAACTGTGAAGAAGTTTTTCCTTATATCCAATCTGAAGCAATCTTCTAGCAGTTTGTATATTATTCCTAGTGTTCCCCTGGGGTGCCTTGGTGAACAGATGCTCTCCCAGTCCCTGGTGTTCGCCCCTTATATACTTATAGGCTGCCACCAAGTCCCCCCTAAGTCTTCTCCTCTCCAGGCTGAACAGTCCCATGTCCTTCAGCCTTTCCTCATATGGCCTTTTCTCTAGACCTCTAATCATTTGAGTGGCCGTCCTTTGGACTCTGTTCAGCTTCTCCACATCCCTCTTGAAGTGTGGTGCCCAGAACTGGGTGCAGTACTGTAGCTGCAGCTTCACCAGTACTGAGTACAGCAGGAGGATGACATCCTTAGTCTTGCTTGAGATGCATCAGTTGATGCATGTCAGTGTGTTGTTCACTTTGCCAGCTGTAGCATTGCACTGGTAGTTCATGTTCATTCTGTGGTTGATCATGACTCCTAGGTCTCTTTCAGTTGTGGGGCTAGCTACTGTAGCACTGCTGAGCCTGTAAGTATGTCGTGGATTATTTCTCCCCAGATGGAGCACTTAACATTTTTCACTGTTAAACAATACCAGGTTTTGATATACCTACCTTACCAATCTGTCCAAGTCAGCCTGTGTCCTCATCCTGTCCTTCAGTGTGACCGCACTCCCACATAACTTGGTGTCATCTGCAAGCTTTGCTAGTACACTATTCACACCCGTATCCAGACACCATTGGTCACCTTTAGCCATGACGACTCAGTTCTGTCTATTAACACTCTCTGGGTCCAAGCTTGGAGCCAGTTTTCCAGCCACTGAACTGTTAAGTTGTTGAGACCACAATTTCTCAATTTTACCATGAGGACATCGTGGGAGACCAATTCAAAGGCCTTTTTAAAATCCAAGTATATGGCATCAACCTCATCTCCCTTATCCACGTGGCGACTTACCTGGTCGTAAAGGAGATGAGGTTGGTCAGGCATGAACTGCCTACAATGAAGCCATGTTGTCTGTCTTTTAGAATACTGCCTTCTGTTAGCCTATCACTGATGCATTCTTTGATCATTTTTCCAGGATTTTTCCAGGGATTGAGGTCAGACTGATTGGCCTGTAATTCCCTTGGTCCTCTTTCCTTCCTTTCTTGAAGATAGGCACCCCATTGGTGCTCTTCTAGCCTTCTGGGACCTCTCCTGACTGCCATGAGTTTTCAGATAGTTTTGCCACTGGTCATGCGATGATGTCAGCCAGTTCATTCAGCCCTCTCTGGTGTAGTTCATCCAGTCCTGCTGACTTGTTGATATCCAGCCTGTCTAGATATTCCCTCACAAGATCGTCACTGATTATAGGTGAGTGATCAGCCCCTCCTTGTCCATCCTGCATCCTGTCAGGCAAGCTAACACCCATGAATGACTGGTGACTCCCACAACTGGGGGGGGGGGGGGCACTATGGCAGTGAGCAGGGACCATCCACAGCTGCCGCCGGCAGTGTCAGCAGCGGCGA
>NW_005842601.1:510523-519476 GCF_000455745.1 Alligator sinensis | reverse complement strand
AGCAGAGGGTCCCGGGGCCCCCCGGGGGGCGGGGGGGGGGGGGGGAGGCGGGCCGAGTGCCCTTAGAAGCTGGTGGAGGCTTTAGAGGTGGCCAATCTCAGGGGGGGCACATGTCCCCCCGTGCACCCCCATGTGTCACCTATTCTAACACCCTTAGTCTGGTGGAATACCAATGAAAACTATTGATTTAGGAGTTCGGTTTTCTCCTGAGTGTTGGTTACCCCATTATGTTCAGCAGAAGTCCTATGTTTCCCTTGTTTTTTTCCCTGATTATTACGTATCTAAAGAAGGACTTTTCATTGTCCTTGATTTCTGTTGCCAGTTTGAGTTCTAGTTTTGCCTTTGCTTTTCTAATCCTTTCCCTGCAGGTGCAGGCCATTCCTGTGTACTCCTCCTTGGAGGTAATTTTCACCTTCTATCTCTTATAAGCTTCTCTTTTTGTTTTCAGGCGGTCCGTGACCTCCCTATTGAACCAAGGGGATCTCTTAGCCCTTTTGCTACCTTTCTTATGGACAGGAATGGATTTCCTTTGTGCTCCAAGGATCGTATCCTTGAGGAACGACCACTCTTCTTGGGTTCCCTTCCCCATCAGACTGGTGGGTGAGGCCCTGTGGGACCACAATCGCCTATGCTTGTAGAAGTCAGCTTTCTTAAAAGGGTGGCAGAACCCTCCTTCCTACTGGCAGAGAAAGGCTTCTGCCACTGTCTATCTGTGAGCAGAGGGTATATGTACACACTTCTGTGCCTTCTGTTAGCTGCTATGGCCCCTTCGGCAACTGGTGCTTTCCCAGGGTCCGTGCTCTGGTGGCATAGCTGCTGAGTGGACTTACATGGAGCCACTAGAAATGCCTGGTGGTCAGTGTCTTGCCAGAAATTCTGGTGGGGTAAGTATAGGCCAGGCCTTCTGCCATTCTAGCAGCACAAAGGGCAATTATATTTGCTTTAAACTTCTGTATATTCCCAGAGCAATGTGAAGGCTGAAGTTACAACCTAATGTTTCATTCATGCTCATTTAAATGTAAATTAAACGTGTTTGGATCAGGGTCCTTTCCTATTGCCCAAGTGACGTAAAGTGGTCTCAGTGTAAATAAAAGTCAGGTCCCCTGCATTCCCGTTTTCAGTTCCAGCCCCATGAATGTACTCACTGCAGATGCAGGAGTGGTGCCAGTTGTATTGACTTTGGCCCAATGAGATGTTTCTCCACTTTTTTGTCTTCAGAAGAACCTGAATGTGTGCAGTTGCATGTTTGCATCTACCTCACACTGTGGCTACTTCATTTGAGTGTCATTTCACTTCTGTAGAGCAGAGACAGAAGATCCCATTCAGTGTGCTTGCATGTCAGTGTGTTTGGGTCTCATATCTAGATGCAACCACTCAGGACACAAGGAGATGAATGGGCATCTTTATTAGCAGGGCTCCAAGGTTCTCTGTTTTCAGCCACTAAGCCATTTTCAAGGACTTTGTAGCAATTTTAAACCAAGCAGAAACCAAGGATGCACTGGCTGACAAATTCTGTTTATGTCAACTAAACAAAAGCAGCTCTCTGCCAGCTGCTGGAAATGGACTCCAGACTTTCCCCCCAGAAGGAAGGCAATGAGTAACTGTTCAAAGATGTGGGTAGTTCCCTAAACAGGATGATGATGACAATTACAGACTGATACAGGCACAGCATTTTCATCATCTAACTGGTGTTTTTTTGACCCAGTAAGTGAATTGACACAGAGTCCAGGAGAGTGTTACTCTTCCCTGAGAACATTCAATGAGACGGTGATTTATCATAGGGCAAAAGGGCAACAGACTGATATTCCACAGAGCATAAATAATATGGACCATCTGGGCAGAGATTTTGATGCAACTTCTTCCCAACTCTTTTCTATCTATGTAGAATATGAGAAGCACAGATCTAAAGGGAAGTGCAATTTTAAACAGGCCTGAAGTTTCCTCGTGCCAGCATGGAACGGATTGGAATTAGTTTGCGCTAATTTGCACCACATGGAGTTTTCAATTTTAATTCTGCGTTCTGAATGAACAGCCAGACTGCTTAATCTCGCCTGCTTTGTTTTGTTTCCCATCATACATTGAATAATTTCTCAGCATTTTTGTATTTTATCCATTATAGGTGTCCCATCCCCTAACAGATGGGTACCTTTTATCTATAAACCCACAAGGATGCCCCTAAAATAGTTATCTGTGCAAAGAGAACCTGGATGTAAATAATAAGCCAGCCATGCTAGCCTGTAGTCAGTAGCAGGCCCGTAAATATCTTGACATGGTTCAGCTACTGAAGAGGAAAAGTCCATGTGTATTATATATGTTGGGCCTGTCACTGTAGTGTGTAAGCACTTGTCTGCATCACAAACAACTCCAACTCAATCGGCAATTCTTGCTAATTGAAATTAGTTGTAAATTCATGTCAAATTCATCAGCTTGTCTCAACCAAAAAGAAGAATAAAATCAGAACCAATTTTTAAGAAAGTCAAAATGATTCATGTGGACATCTCCAAATAAATGTTTGTATTGCTCATTTTGAAATGATGTTTCATTTAGAAATTACTTGACTGTAATTTTAAAAGAAAGAGGAGGAAAGAAAGACCCAAACATGAAATGAAACAGAATGAATGAAAGGTTTCATTGGAGCCAACATGGTTTTTTTATTTTATTTTTCATGTCACTGAAAAAATGAACAAGGCTTTTTCATTAACCTAAAATTAAATTATTTTTCTTGGTTTCGCTGGCAAACTCCAAAAATCAGTTATTTGCATGACTCCCAGGTTTGCTCTATATGCTGCTGTAAAACTGCATTTCAGTCTGGCCTTCAGCTTTTTTTTTAACTTCACTTGGTTTTCCCGTTCATTTTCATTTCATGCACTTAGTGCCAGTGAAACAGACTTTCCCATAGGCCCAGAATGGAAGTGTCTGAGCCCAGTATCTACTGTTTATTGCTTTTCAGTAGTGACTGGCAGCTCTGTAGTTTCCACAGAACGGGCTCTACACAGTCACACTGACATATGAACGTTTCTCTTGTGCTACTCATACAGGAGAGGCTCATTTTTGTTTTTCCTCTAAAACACTATTTCCTGCCTCCTGGAAAAGTGATGAAAATATAATCCCAGGACCTCAGCATTTTTACCTTGGCTCACCTCACTGTACTTTGCCTGTGTGGTACATGGGAGATGGAATGCAGTTTATGAAGAAAAAGGAAGGGGAAAAGTCACGGAAAGAGCACCTACAGCCTTAGGTTATGTTGACAATAAGGACTTTGCCAGACAGCTTTATTGGTTTAGGGCATGAAGAAGTGAGGTTCCTGACTGGCAAAGCGAGACTGGCAGAAGAAACCCCTAATGTGCACACAGCTGTGCAGGCAAGATTGCACAATACAGCTTGCTTTGCTTGGGGGACAGATGAGGAGGAAGAGGGAGCACATTTTTTTTCTGCTGACAGAGGTATGAAGTGCAGCATTTTTGATACAGCTTTGTCCCTGATAGGACCAATTTGCCATTATAGCCTACTAGGATTCCTATACAAGTAAAGTGCCCCTAGTATAGTCATCATTACCTTAGTGAGTAAACTCCAGTTCAGGTAGTGCCAGTCGTCCACCCAAGGACACACACACATACAGCACTTGCAAATAACATCGTCTCATTCCTGGAAAAGTAATAGATGATCTGGAGACGAGCGCTGCCCTGCAGAAATGAAGTCTGGTTTTGCAGTGAAGGCACACGATGAGGACTTGAGACCTGGATTCAATTCCTTGTTCTACTGTAGATTCACTCTGTGACATTAGACCAGGGGTGGGCAATTATTTCGGGCAGAGGGCTGCTTACTAAGTTTTGGCAAGCCATTGAGGGTCAGATGACACACAACCAGGGGCAGATAAATATTAATTTTCTAAATTTTTTAGGGGCCCTGCAGGCCAAATAGAATGGCCTGGTGGGCTGCATCTGGCCCGCTGGCCACATTTTGCCCACCCCTGCATTAGACACATCACTTAATTTCACTGTGCCTCTGTGAAAACATTTTGTTTAACGGACTTTTTTTTTGTTTAAGTGCCCCCACTCCCCCAGAAGCACATGTATAAACATCCATCTAGTCTGACCTCAGGCATTTATGCAGGACACAGAATTTCACTTTGTGGTTCCTACCTCAACTCCCAAAATACATGGCAGAACCAAGGTGTATTTTAGAAAAACATCCAGTCTTGATTTAAATGTTTCAGATGACGGAGAATCTGTCTCATCCCTTGGTGAGTAGTCCTCATTCATCTTTCAATTAAAAATTTTCACCTTCTCACTGATTTGTACTTGTCTAGCACTGGCTTCCAGCAGTGGGTCTTGTCCTGCCTTTATCCACAGGATTAGAAAGTCTTCTAACAGATGGAAATGGACTGTTTTCTGTAGCTGTAGGGACAGGACTAGGAGCAATGGCCTTAAATTGCACCAGGGGAAATTTAGATTGGAGATTAGGAGGAACTTTTGGACTGTGAGGGTTGTCAAGCATTAGCACAGGCTACCTAGAGAAGTTATGGAATCTCCATCCTTGAAAACTTTCAGAAATAGGTTAGATAGACATTTGACTGGGATGGTTTAGTCAGGGATGATCCTGCCTTGAGCAAGGGGCTGGACTACATGACCTTGTGAGATCCCTTCCAGCCCTATTTTCCTATGATATCTTCAGCTCAGGTACAGATTGTTATCAAGTGACCCCCTAATCATTTTTAGTAAGTTAAATAGAATATGCCCCATAAATATCTCATTGTAAGGCAGATTTCCAAGTGCTTCACGTTTTCTTGTGGCACTTCTCTAAACCCACTTTCAAAAGTCCTTCTTGAAGCATGGACACAAGTGGTCAGTGTTTCAGTAATGGTCACAAACAAGTGCAGCACAGATATAATATCAACTCCCTACTCCTATCCAAAACTTCCTTATATATCAAAGGATATTAGCCTTCTTGGTAACAGCATGGCAATGGGACCTCCAGTTCAGTTGATTACTTACCAGGGCCTGTAAGTCCTTCTCAAAGTATTTAGCTCAGTGGTTCTCAACCTTGTTAGACTCAAGTCCCCCATTGGGAAATACAGTTCTTAGTTTTCACTTGTATCTTGACTAAGGAAAAAGATTATAGAAAGATTCTTCAGTTGCAAAGAACTCAGAGCACAAAAGGACAGAATGTTTTAAGCTATGGATTCTTATTTGAAATCTGGGTTTATCTTGTGAATCATTTTGCACATGACACTGCTAGCACTCCATTGCATGCCGAATCACCCAGGTTGAGAATCAATAATCTAGTTTCTAAATTGTAGAGCAGTGACTATTTATTACCATGTTTCAAGTGCAAGACCTAACCCAATGGAGCCCTGATCTCAGGTCAGGCATCCAGACATCACTGTAATGCAAACAACAGCAATGCACATTAAGTGTTACTGCTTAAAAGATTGTCAGTTGAAATTGGCCATTTGTAACCTGCCAGGGTATTGCTGAATGGCCTGCCTCCCCTGGAAGTTAGCTATATGCATTTGAACCGACACAGAAATTTTAAGAAAGAGGAGATACATGGATAGAGATGTTGACAATATTTGGCTCAGGTAGCTCAGACTATGCATTCCTTTAAGTGATCGACAGAGGAGAGCTTGCAGAGCTGGGTCATGTGCCTTCCCATTAAGACACTGTATGGCATCCCTCAGGCAGTGGTGAAGACCTTTTTGCAGAATGATAATAATGATACATTGAGACACCCTCCTGGGACTTGACTATATAATGGAGTATCAACTTAAGTACAGTAGCCAAGACCTATGAAGGGGGCATCCAGATGGCTGTGCACTAGATGCAATTTGATGAAACTTGATCCATCTGGAAGGATTTCCATTCCATAGCTTCAAAATATACATCACAGCCTGTATGACATGTGGCGTCCTTGAGTCCAGATTGCTCTGGGAAAGGCTGGAGCAAGGCAGAGGGGAAGGCAGCCTGAGGCCCACTGCTATGCAGGACCCATTTCTTCAGTCCAGCAGCAGAGCAGCACCTGCAGCTGGCCAATACTGAGAGGTGTTTGCTTCCCACACCATCCAGCCTGTGTGGTGATGATGTCACACTGAGAACATTGTGGTATTACATAATCTCAGCCCCACAAATGCAGCCGTAGTAAAACCAGTGCTTTTCCTAGCCCAATTTGTAGGTGTCTGGCAGTGGAGCGGGATCACTAGTCCCCAAAGCAGCAGGCACTGAGGGGAGCCAGGCTGTTTCCAGGTCTGGGCACTGTGCACACATGCTCCTTAGGAGAAGCTGTTTCTTACATCTGTGGAGTTCTGTCTGCCAGCTCTTATACTATTTATGGCAGCAGTTTCAAAGACAACCTTGGCTGTCAAGGCCAAACTTATTTTGTTGATGCAATACTCAGTATGTCTGACAAGCCCAATTAGAAAATCTTCTAACAGAGGATTTCGGTGAAAGCCAGATTCTATTGCTGTGTTGTTAAATTCACTGATTAACCATTGCTGCTGCTGAAAAGAATGGCCAAAGACCATGGGGAGGTCTGGTATTTTCCCTTTCACACATACTCTGGGTGAGCTACCTCTGGAAGGCAAGTGTGCTGCACCCAAATTGTGCAACCAGCTCCTGAGAAACTGATTTACAAGAATGAATGAGATGTTTGCAATGGGAAACTTGTGTAGGAGCAAATCAGCCATGTAAATCTTAACTTTGTCATCATCATCACTGGCAACAATCCCTCAATGCAAGGAAATACTTCCAGTAAATAGGGGAGTCATCAGTGATTCTGCAGATGACTGAGAAGACTGATCAACGGTCTGCATGTTCAACTGCAAATACGGTAAATAGTTGTGGGAAGAAGGCGTAGATCCTGGTGGTGTTGGATCACTGCTTTTTCTCTGTACCCCTTGTCTGTTTGCCTCCATAGTGAGGCAAGTTTGCTCAAAATAATCACTTCCTTGTCATATATTGTAGCACCATTGTGGATTATTCAACACTTGAGTCTTCCAGAATATTGTAATATTACAGTTTCTTCAGATTTGCCCTCAAGATGTCTTTGAATCTATTTTTTTACCTACCTCTAGAGCAATGACCATTAGTGAGTCAGCTGCATTCAACCTGTTTTGGGGCCAGTGGTCAGGCATCCTTATGACATGTCCTGTCCAATGGAACCAGGGCCATATAAACATGGTTTTTTTGCTGGTGTTGTCTGCTTGCACCAGGACACTGGTATTTGTTCTTCTGTCTTTCCTCTTGATGTGAAGGATTTTCCAAAGATATCGCGGATGGTTACATCCCAAAACTTTCAGATGTTTCCAATATGTTGTCCAAGTTTCACACCCATTCAACAGGGTAGGGATGACTGCAGCCTGGTAGAAAAGAAGTTTGGTTTGGGTCCTGATGTCATGATCATCAAACACAGGATTTTGGAGATGCCCAAAGATTTTATCTGGTGTTGAATATCATTGTCTAGATTTACTTTTTGGGAAATGTGGCTAACCAGAAGGGGAAATGTTCAACATTCTCCGAGGATTTCCCTTTAATTATAATATGTGGAAGAGCAGCTGCTTGGTTGGGGAGGGGAGGAGGGGTTGTTGAAGGGGTAAGAGGTGAAGCAGTCTCCCTGTGTTTTGATGCGTCTTTGAGTTTGGATTGTGATAATAGCAAACCCCAAAGCAAGAGAAGCAGGAAAGCTCCTTATCAAATTAAGATGCATACAGTACTGGCCAGTTCAGAGCTCACTACACATAAATTCAAATACTTCTCTGACTTATAAACCCTGTTTAAGTGCATTGGCTTCTGTCAGAATCTTCCTAAGATATCTTCCTAGGCTGGATTTTCTGACTTCAGTGTGTTCCCATGAAATCTAATCAGTGAAGAATGTAACCTTTTGGACAGTGTATTACGAAGCCCTCATATTCAATGAGTGGAGTGGCTTATTCGACTTCTTTCCTGCCCTAGTTGCTTTAGAATGTGCTGTTCCAGCTGCATGAATTAAGACTTAGTCAATTAAAAAAGCAAAACTCCCCAATAGGAACTTTCTTGGCCTCATTTCCAAAGGTCTCGGTGTGACCTAGTGCATAGAACAGTGGACATAGTCCTGGATTCTATTTCCAGCTTTGCCATGGACCAGCTTGATGATTTTAGTCAAGTTACTTCACTTCTGTGCACCTTAGTTTCCCCATCTGTAAAATGGGGATAATGATATCGATGTACTTTATATTAGGGCTGTGCAAAGCTTTGGGTGCTGATTTGATTTGGAGGAGATTCAGCCCAATTTGGTGGTGGGGGCCAGGGGCTCATGGCAGAGCCCTCCCACGTGGCGTGGGGCAGTGAAGGGGCAGTGGGGATCCCCCCCCACCCCACAACCTGGCAGCAGCCAGTGAGTGCGGGCTTTTTTTTTTCAAAGAGCGGGGAGCTGGGGCTGGGCAGGGCTAGGAGAGTAGGTGGGGGATGGGGCCTGTGTGATTTGGAGATTTGGCTGATTCATCAGCAGCTGAATCTCCAAATCAGATTCAGCCAAATCAATGCGGGACAGCGAATCAAATCACTGTCCCCTGAATTGCTGAATCCAAATCCAAAGTGAATACTAGCCGCTTCGCACAGGGCTACTTTATATAGCACTTTGAGATCTCTGAATGCAAAAAACAAGGTTTTCTCAGTAGCTGCAATATTTCCCTTACATGGCATCACTATATCTGGAAGGCAGTTTGACAGGAACTGACTTTTATACCCTAACCAAAGCAACTGGACTCTGGAACTTGAACATCAATCCTACTTGCTTGCTGGGCTTACTGAAAGTGATTCCGGTGATTCGAATCACTGCCCCAAATTGATTCGGTCAAATCTGATTTGGAGATTCCGCTGCCGCCAAATCGGCCAAATCTCTGAATTGATCAGGTCACATCCCTTGCCCGCTATCCCAGCCCTGTCAATGGCTGCCCTGCCTGGCCCCAGCTCCTGGCACT
>NW_005842601.1:503912-510481 GCF_000455745.1 Alligator sinensis | reverse complement strand
GGGGGGGGGAGGGCAACCCCTGCCCCCCCCCACTGCCCCACGCTGCATGGTGGGGCTCTGCCATGAGCCACCAGAGGCCCCAATGGCCGCTGCAGCAGTCAGTGAATGTGGGGCTTTAAAAAATTTTTTTTCAAAGTGCCAGGAGCTGGTGCCGGGTGGGGAAGCCATTGATTAGGCTGGGAGAGTGGGCAGGGGTTGGGGGGCACTCAGAGGGGCTGTTGGAGCAGGCAGGGGATGGGGCCTGGCAGGGGTTCCCCCCATAGTCCCCCCCTTCCTCCAGCCCCCTGCCCCACTTACTGGCATGGAGTCCAGCTCCAGCTCCCTGCAGCGGCGAGCGGGGACTGCCTGAAACTCCGAATCTTTCTCTGAATCTTTTCTGAATCGATTCAGAGGCTTCAAATCTATGACTTAGGCCCATGTCTGACTTGGTTGGTAAAATTTAGCTGGGAGAAATTGTTGGTGGTGATTGTCAGTACCTCTTTATAGGAGCCATACATAGTGTCATTGTCTTTTAAAGGAACAATTGTTAGGTCCACGATCAAGGAGCAATTTGGGTTCCTGCCCCTTGTATGTAGAGACTGCTTCTGTTCTGGTGTCTGGTCTCAGACGCTGGCAGTAAACTCGCTGTGGGGAGCCTCTCTCTATGGAATATACTTTCTCCTGCGGTCTGACTGTCTGTTTTATCAGACATCTCTGAATAAGTGTATGGAGTGAAGGTGGCCTCTATTTCATCAAGTGTTACCCCTGGGGGTGATATGCTGGCTTTGATTAGCATGTAATTGGGGATGTGCCAAAAGCACTTTAAGAACTGACAACAAATATAATCAAATAAACAATAGAGGCCATCCTGGCCACTGCATGAACCAGTGGTTACTAGTCAATGAGTACAGTTTACCAGAAAACATTAACTGTACTAGCTAGGACCTACCGTCTCTTACTGATCTGTGTATGTGTCATCTACTGATGATCATGTTACAGGTTTTCTTTGGTGCCAATGTATATTGATACAAGATTGATACGGGCCCAGCTGGCAACATTGGCTGTTTAGCACATGATGCAGCAGTCCTGCTTTTAATTCTAGAGGACCCTATTTTGGTGTTTGGTATTTTGGTCAAAAGAAGCCTGTTCCCACCATGGATAGATGTGGCTAAATCCTTAGTTTCATGACCAGCCTGTTCTAGGGTGGCTTATCAGAGCATGCATAGCTGCATGGGATGTGGGCAACCTTGTTGTGTCCAGGCAGAACTCATGGACTTATCACTCTGGTCAGAAGGAAAGATATTATAACTGTGACAAACCCCAAAGTACCAGCACTAGCATGCACAATCAGTGGTTGAAAGCCAGTGATATAAATAACATGCTGATGGAAACCAGACTATTTGGGTACGCTTCCCATTTTTACGCCAAAGCAAGCAACTTGTTTGCAGTTATAACTTATGGTTATAAGTTGGCATCTGCTTCTCCCCTCAAGGCGTACATAGAATGTCCCAATAGCTTTACAAGAGGTTCTGGGTGTGAACCAGGAGGGGAATGTGCAGATCTAAGGAAGGTTTTTAGCATTCATTTCCTAACTGAGATTGCCCTTTTTTTAAACAAAGAATTATCTGGAGCCATGCCTACATGTCTGAGGGCAAAAGTCTGCAAATAAGTAACCTTATTATTCAAGTAAATATGTAATAATTTGTCAAATCACCCCACTCTTAGTACTTGGGATAGTTGGCATCTTCAAGCTTCCAGTCAAATGAACATAGAGGAGGACATGATTTGGCATGTAGAAGGCCACGGTGCTAAAATGGGCAGCTGTTTGTAGCAGTGCAAATGATTAATTTTGTTCCATGATGTCTGTTTCTCCCATCACTGGCACTGATGTAAAACACTGGCCACGTTTGCATGAGAGACTGACTGCGCAGTTATTATAAACAAGTTATAAACAGTTATAAATGACTGCACAGTAAATGGAGTTATGGCGCAGTAGTGTCACCGAATGGCTTTTTTGTGATGCTGACTGTCCAGTAGTGTCACATCATGCTTCCTGCCACATGACACTACTGCACAGCAGTCATGAGCTACTGTGCAGTCAGCGTCTTGTGTAGATGTGACCACTAAGTCATGGGAGTTAAGCTGGTGTAACAGCAGAGTGTGAGATGAATCAGGATCATTGGCCTCAATGGGTGGAAAACAGAGGCAAAGTTTGGCCCAGAGTCTTCAACAAGTTAAAGTAAATGAAACATTTACCAGGGAAAATAGAGAACAAATCTACTCTGGAACAAATCTAGTTGCTGGCTACACATCTTGTTCTGGCGCTTAGCTCGTTCACCATCCATTCCAAGTATTGCACTATGGTCAGCTTTAACTAATAAGGACCTCTCCTTGTACCTTGCTAATCTCATTAAACAGAAAGGTATGTTTTGGTAGCAGTTGGAGGGCAGAGGCAAAGAAGGGAATTAAATCTGTTTTGCAATCCTAGCTTGAATCATTACAGTCCAAGTTGAAAAGAAAAATCCTCCACTGTTTTTTAATTTCCTTTGAGTGCTATGAAATGCACGTGGCAATGCTGGCACATATGGACGGCACTCCTCCCCAGAGATGCCTTCATTTCAAGCTGTGTGATACTGAGATATACTGGGCTAAGTTTACCCCAGAAGAACCCCCCCGCCCGGTTTTAGTGACATTACAGAGGGAATGAAGTTGGCCCACTGCTGGTCCATCAAGTGCTGTTGGACCTTCGGAGCTGAAAAGTTCTGTGTCCATTATCTTTATTAGGGGCTGCCTTCTGCCACCAGTACTCATCTTGATTTGTATCTTACTCAGAGTTAGGTACACTGAGTCTCTTCATGTCATCAATATTTAAGCAGGAGCCTACATCAAAGTCAATGAGGAATTGTGCTTAAAATCTGACAGCATGATACAGCCCACTGATTTCAATGGGTTTATTTGCTAACTAATTGTATGGCTGACTGTTTTCATTCACCCGCATTAAAGTCAATGGGATGTTTTTTCCTACATGAAAGCCCATTCCCTGCCACAATTATGCAATGAGTTGCATTGCCATGTTGTATTGAACAAGACTGATTGCAAAGTAAGGTACAGCTCAGCTTCAGTAAGGATCTGACTCACTGTAATTAACGCAAAGAGTGATTGAGAAGAACAGTGGGTTAATTGATTGGTTAAGGTAACATCACTGAGACTTTGTTCTTTACCATTTATGATTTAGTACTTCTCCCTCTATCTGTCATGCAGTATGAAGGACACTGTGGTGTGTTGCTAAATCCTTCCTTCATTGGAAAGATCCATCATTTATCAAAGCAGATTTCCATCTTGGTCTTATAATTCATTTTTTATTGCAGCCCTTGCTGCTCTGAATGGGCATTTATTTCCCTTTATCACAATCCAATTATTTCAGTAAGGAAAGTTTCTAGGGATGATGGCAGGAACCTTCAGGAAATCCAAGGGAACCCGGGTTCTAGGTAGAGGCAAGCCTTGAAATTTGTGACAGAGAAGTGCCGTTGGTTTATGGGACTCATTTCTAGGAGGCAAACATGGCAGTGGACAATGGGCTCAGAGTTAACTGTAAAGCTCATTTCTTTAACTTAACTTTCCCTCAGTGAATTCTTCACAAATGAATGCACTCACACATCACACCCACTCACTTCCCATCACCTTCCCACTCACTTTCTCATGTACACATACACCCAGTCACTCTCACACCTACAATTAAAAAAAACAAACCCTATAAACTAAAGGAGCTATTTTCCCCTACAGGCTGGAAATAGAAAAGGGAAAAACACACATACAAAGAATATTATTGAACTTTTTATTTTTCAATATCTGGGCAGTTCTTTGTCATTCATTATAATATAGTAGATGGTCATTTTTAACAGTGAGTATGTTGATTACTGTATTGCTCACTCATAGTCCTAGGTATCTGGGATCTGGTCCACAGTTCAGTGAAGTCAACAGACAATGGATACATCTCCAGATTCTGATTTTATTCAGAGAGAGAACATTGGCCAAAACAAGAGAGATCCCTTTCCATTTTCTGGACATTGTCTTTTGTTTTTTATATAATAAGATAATGTTGTTGTTGTTGTGGTTATTAAAGGAACTGAAGACAGTGCCTCAAAGATCAGGATCCCTCTAGTGTCTTGGCCAACATCCTCTTTCCTGATAAAAACAAAAACTTGGGCTTGATCCAATGCCTACTGAATGCAATAGTAGACTCCCATTTCAATGGACTGTGGATTGGGCCCTTAATGCCCGAGGCTGAGTAAACTAATGAGGGCAGAGTGACCGCTTATGCAGTTGCTGAACAACTAGTGTCTTGGCAACTCACTCATTGCGTTGTAAAGCACTTCGGAATTACCTAGAGCGTGGAAGGTGGTACTGTAGATAGAACCAAACTTGATTCCATTCTGTCCTGCAGCCATTCCCTTTCTGAGCAACTGAAAGTAGCAATAAATTTAGCCAAGATGGTAATAGTTAGCTGTACCACTTTGGAAATTTACTTTAAAGAGAGGTTCTAAAATCCTGTTGGTTTATTAAGCATATCATATGTATAAATTGTCCATAAATGTATTGCATGCAAAAGATGTAATGAATATAATAATAACCTTTTCCAACATTTCATTTTGAAGCCCCATTTACCTGAAATGAGCAGCTTCCAATAAATATTTCACAACGTATTTCCCATTCACAATTGCGCTTACAACTTATGAAGCAAACAGGAATGTTTTAATTCTGACAAAATGGGTATCTTTCAAGCACCAGCCTTTATTCAGTGCATCATTTTGTGACTAAATGGCTTTCTGATTATCATGTCCCAGGGTATTACTTCAACTGAAGTGATATGAAATGTCATTAAAAAGTAATGTTCCTCTGCTTTGACAATCATATTAGTAAACATTGGAGACTCCATAGGTTATATGTCAGGCAGACCGACACTAATGGGTTTATTAACATATACAGTAGTACTTTGTCAAACCTTCTTGTTAATCTAAATTCACAGGCGACAAAAAGAAATGAATAAAAAAAAAAGAAGCCAACATTTAAACACTGTTCAGGTTAGAGCATGAACTGAAAAAGCCACAAAATTCAGAATGAAGACTGCCATTGCTGAGTCTGATTCACCATTACCCAGCAGTGCATATTGTTCTTTGCCTGAGTTTAAAATGCTAATATTAGGAGCCAGCAGGTTTTACACACGATAGAAGCCATTCCAGTAGCAGGAAATCCAACCTAAATATATTCTTTTGTGCAATGTAGGGAGAGGGGCATAAGTAGACTGAGTTTAAAGCCAGTAATATTTAGCGAGATCCTCAGCTGGTGTTGATTAGTTTGGATCTAGTTATTATACTCATCTAGCCACTCTACAAAACACATATCAAGACACAGTCCAAGCAAAATTTTGGGGCAGGGAACAGTCACAGATGGTGCAGACAGAAGTGCAGCACACCACTGTAACTGAGAACACTTTGAACAAACAGAAGTCCGTGTTGGTTCCGTGGAGGAGGGGGACCTAGCTGCTGGCTGCCAGCCTGGAGCCAGAGCTACTGCCCCTGCTCTCTCCCAGCCTGTCCCTGTTTCAGACTGGGAGGGGGAAAGGGAGGGAAGGAGCTCATTCTATGGGTTCCCCAGCCAGTGTTGGAGAGTGGGATCGGTAAATTGGGGCCCCCCCCCCCAGGGGGAGGTTTCAATATACCCCCCCACCAACAGGGGTAAAAAACCCCCAGGCCAAATTCCCTCTGCTCCCTTTCCCCCCTCCCATTTTGAAAACAGCTCAAGGCTGGCAGGCACCACAGACAGAAGTTACAGAAAAGGCTCTGTTTTGAAACATCTTCATCTGATTCCTCATACAATGAGGAGTCAGATTTTCACCTGATGGGCCATTTTTGAAGCTGTCTGCAGCTGTGCACTTGTGTTTGGTCACACCTATAAACTGCTTTCTGTGGCCAGATTGGGTGAAAATTGTCACTTCTGTCTGCGCAGAGACATAGAGGGTCTGTCTATGTGGCACTCAATGCAACTTCTGCAGTCATACTCAAGATAGTTTTAAATTATTCAGAAGGTAGTATCTACTGAATGAGCTTAAGCTATACATGTCTGATTTAGGTGGGCTATAAGGGGCGAGTCTACCCTGCCTTCTTTAAACTATTTAGTCATGGTAAACTGGAGTTCGGCACAAACTAACTAGCTTCCTAATATACTTGCTCAGTTTCTTGGATAGGTTTTGTATTCTGTGCTGAATTCTGTCCTAGTGTAGCTTTGCTGCTATGAGTTCCTGAATTAGCTGGTTTAGAGCTAAGTTGAGTATGTTTCCAAAAGCTATCACCCCAGAAGTGAATGCAGTAGGATTATAAGTGCATTGGTTAAAGTTACAGAGCAGGTCAGTGCCAGGGGTGGGACTGTAACTCAGATTCCTTAGTCCCAATTGACCATGTTATGTTTCAAGACCAGTAAGATCAATGGCACTGTGCTGATTTTTATACCAGTGGATGCTTCTAGTCTAGGTCACCTGATTCTCCTCTCTTAGCCCCATGTTAGACTGAGGAAACTCCTTTGATTTTAATATC
>NW_005842601.1:501319-503881 GCF_000455745.1 Alligator sinensis | reverse complement strand
CAGGAATCATGCCCTATATGCTGGTGTTCCAGCACATGCTAGTTTATGTCAGGTTTTTTTCCTTGTTGAAACATGGGGAAAGGATGAGATTGAATTTCCTTTATTTCATGTCTAATCTTTTATGAACAGCAATCAGTCACAGTTTCTGCTCTTGTCTCCTCCTGCAGGCACTACACAGGGGTATCTGAGAGCTAAATTTGGCCCTGTAGAGTTTTATTTACCCAATAGATCCAAATGACTCCCTTTGGGATATTAACCAAATGCATATTTCCAGTTTTGTTCAAATTATACCATCTGCTTAATAGACTAGAAACCATTCTGGCATGTATCAGGTAAAAATGCATGGAGGCACATTTGAAGGCATGTCTGTAATGTCCTACTATAATAGCTCAGAAAGGGCTAGTTTCAACTGTGCCAAGGGGAATTTGTAGGAAAGCATATTTTACATATTAAAATTGAAATTTGTTCCCAAGCTTGTTCCTTTGCTCTCTTTGCTGGCAGGAGCTAGCAGGGACTGGAAATACTCTGCACAATGCCATCTGTAGTAACGTGCCAATAGTTTCACTGCAACATTTGCAACAGCAAAATGGGGTGTGTAACAGGACACACAAGCAGGGCCCATGACAAACCAGTCTGTTTGCTGCAATGCCCTCAGTTAAAGCTACAGTAATTAGAACAGAACTGCACTCATCAATAACCCAACAACAACAAACCAGTGCAGCATGCACAGATAAGCCCTGCAACAAATCACCTGGGCACTGAACATAAATGTCTGGCTGTTTTGCTCATAGGTAGTACAAGGAAAGCAAGTTCTCAGCCAGAAGCAGTTCTTAGTAAAGCTTAACTATTATCTTCAAAATGCAAAGAGGAAACATTGGCCTCTGTGACTATTAGAAACCTCAAGTCTGATTAACACATCTTGCTTTAATGGATGGGACCCAAAACAGACACAAACCTAGGAGCATCACATCCATTACAAATTCTTCCTCCAAACACTAACTTTCAACTGAAATGTTTCAGCGTTGAGCACTGGGATGTTAGAAGGGGTAAGGCCTAGCAGAGGGTTGCTTTGAAGATCATTACACTCATTCGAAGCATCAGGTTTTCCCTCCTCTCTCACACACCTATTTGGCAACATTGGGTGTGGGCTAGCCCACTACTTCACTGTGGCTGCCACTACTGGGCAGCAATGGGAACCAAGTTGTTAGCTAATTATGGAGGAAAAAAAATGAAAAAAGGAAGTGTCAGTGTGGTTAAAGGTTTAAAATCAGTGAACACCCCGGGGGACACTAAGCAGAGCACCCCAGCCAGTGCCCACTGGCTCTCAAAAGTGGCCAGAGAGCTGGCGGCTACTGCCCAGTGGTACTCTGCTCAGATGTGGGAACAGTAAGCCCAGGAAAAAGGCCCCACAATCCCTGGGGACCCTCTTGGCCAGAGCCTCCTTCCTGATAAGCTAGATGGCCAGCTTGGCCAGGGCCAGGAGGTCCCAGGCCTTGTGGATACCTTAGCTCAAATGTTCTCAAACTGTGGTCCATGGACCACTACTGGTCCACGAGCTGCATTCAGGTGGTCTGCAGAAAGGCTTGGAACAATTGAGAATATCTGTACTTGTAAAGTAAGACTACTGATATTAAAGTATGAGTCATGTGCTTTGATTTCTAGAACAAAAAAAAAGTTTAAGTGGTCCGCTGAGATCCTCAGCAATTTTAAAGTGGTCCACAAAAAAAAAGTTTGAGAACCACAGCCTTAGCTTATTTCCTAATCATTCATTGGAAGCAGAACTCTGAAGGTGGTTTGGAATAGCTGGTGCCAGGGATCCTATGGGAGGTGGATGCCAGAAAAAACATATTTTTTCTAGAAAGGGAAGGTGCCCTAAGAAAGAAGTAGTGTGTTCATCCATCCCACTCCCTCTAGCTTCCTCAATAAGGCAAGAGCTGTAGCACTGCTGTTCTTGCCAATTTATTTATTGTAAATAAGGGGGAGGCAGGGGGAAGGGAGGTGCTTTTTAAATCTGACTGATGTGATTAGCAGCTAAATTTTCCCTTATTCAGAATGATTGCTGTGCGGGCCGGGAGCGATCCGGGCCCTTTTTCGCGCCGCGCGGGCTGTGGCCAGCAGCCCGGGCATGCTGGGTCGGAGAAAACAGGCGACACGCTAGAATTAGTCACGGACGTGTAATGGTTGATTTAAGATTATTTACTTACACCGAAGATGGTCGCGGTGCAGGCAGGAAAACTTGCTTGAGTTGCAGTTACAGATAGAAAAGAAGAGAGGCGGACAAGAGTTCCTTCCCGTGATCATTCTTCTAGCCCATCCGGTTGGAGGCTCTAAACCGCGAGCCCATCGCGCCAACCGAAGAAAGTACTCGAAGAAAAGAGCTCTGAATAGACTCACACGAAGTTTGCTAGGCTCCGTGGAACTTGTGCGCGCAGGGAAGAGGGATACGTCGAGGATTGCGCTCGGTGACGGGGAGAGGCTAGAGGCTGATCAGACCCCTGTTGCCTTCTTGATATTCACGCTGGGTCCAATAGGCTCCACAGCGCTTAGAGACCTTCACGAGAC
>NW_005842601.1:491569-501107 GCF_000455745.1 Alligator sinensis | reverse complement strand
GTGTGGGAAAGTGAGGGCTGCACCTAATAAAGGTGGCTGTGCCTCCCGGCTGTTTACAATGGACTGAAGACATACAAAACAGCTCTATGATTTGGTGGCCTAAACAGGACACTCTTAGGATTCAAGTAGTGTGAAGATCAATGCATGGGCAGAGTAAGCAGGGAGCTGGAGGTAGGTTTAGGGGTGGCAGAGAGAAAGCTGGAGCAAGGTATTTCTGATAATGGAAGTAGGGCAAGGGGGAGCAGAAGACAGTGCAGGTAGCAAGAGGGTAGGATCACAGCTCCTTCACTGGACATAGCAGAGGTTAAGGGGGGTCTCTTCCAAGCAGCCAGTGGAATGGACACGTTTGTCTGTTTTTACGGATGAGATTTGACCCTTAAAATCTCATATACACTTTGAGACAGTATAGGGGTGCTCCCTAAAGCTTCAGACACCAAAACAGACATAAAAGGCCAGCTCTGCACATGCACTAGCTTAATAATCAGGGAAGTTTCTAGAATCTCATTATTTTTTGGAGAAGGAAAGGAGCCTGACTCAGATCTTTGAATGCATGGGGTAGGTAACACAGCATTTCCCCCATGGAGGGCCAAAAGCCCAGCTTGTTCCATGGCTAAGAAAGACAAGCCCTGGAGTGACCTCATGAAAGCTCCAGGAGTTCCAGCTCGCAATGAGTCCTGGGTCTTGGGGTTTTTTTCCCACGTTAGGGACAATATAGCTCTTTCTCTGGTACATTTCTCAGTGAATGTTTATAAGTGCACTATAAAGCGACAATGGCTCTGCCCCCTCTGAAAAATAACAAGGCTTTATAATGGAAGCTCAAAGGGAACATTAACTCCAGTGGTACCAGTACAGTGCTGCAATGCACAATTTTGGTTTCTGTGTTTTAAAGAGATAACAGCTAATGAGCTGGGTGTTTTCCTAGTGGAGCTTGCTCTGTTTACTCAATACAGGGAGGGCAAAGCCAGGGACTGGGCTGCAGTTTTTATTTTCAGAGCCCAGAAGCATAAGTACAGTGGGATCTATTCTTGTCCAAATGACTGAGTCTCAACCAGCTCCGAACCCTTCATCTTGGAAAACAGATGGTGTTCAGAGAAAAAGGATGCTATTCACTTCTATGAAAGGACTTTTCTTTTTGGAGCGGTGACTTAAAGGTACAATGGTTTGTTTTTATCAGGGCCTTGCGGTACTGTATATCCAGCCACTTTTCTGGGAATGACACAACCAGGATTTGTGAAATAAGGGAGAGATTTATATGTGACATGAGAGGAATCCTGTCCTGTAGACAGCAAAGGACAAGGCTCTCAGCTGATGTAAATACACCCCACTCCACTGAAGCCATTTTCAGACCTGGCCCTGACCACCCCAGGAAAGGGTACTCTGCATTGTGATATCCTGACTCTGGCATCAGTCCTGTTCCAGTTTGCAGTTTCAGATCAAATTGCTTTATTTCTTTGTCTTTAAATGAAGTACCAGTTATTTCCACCAGGTCCAAGTGCACTGGCTAGAAGCAAAGGACTGGGGCAAATACCTATAAGGGAATGCTCAAGCAAGCCAAACAAACAGTATTGTATGATCCCCATGGTACTTAGTAGAAATCTAGTCCTAGGCTGATTCAGGGAATAGTTACTAGCTAATGCTGTGCATAATTCTCAGGGTTATACTTCCCTACATTCAGTCCAAGTCTGGTGACTTTTAAAAGAGCTATTCAGAGATGTGTTCTCCTCCCTGTGCACGTGTTATGGAGCAATGTGACACCCCCTTCAAAATCACTGTATCCAGTCTTCCCACTTGACTTTGGCTTAGGCCTTTTCCTCCCACAGGAGCAGGGGCTGGGGTGAGGGGGGAGTCTGAGGCTGCTCTCAGAGGGCTTGTCTGGAGCTAGTGCCTTTGGTGAGAGAGGTTCGGGGCATCAAGAAGTTTGGAGGCCATTCCTTTTCCCACAGATCCCACAGAAGCATGGGAAAGCCAATCTTGCTGTGTGTAGGTGTCAGCCAACCAACAAGGACTGAGCTGGGGTATAGGCACAGATAGAGGAGCTGTCTCTTTCTCATATATGCAGACACACATAAAAGCACCTAGTCCTGAAGCAGACTCATACATTCTGCAGACCTGGTGCGGAGGGGGACCTGTGAGAGACACGTGCACATGCGCACGTGAACACACACACACGCACACACACAGCTGGTCCTGTAGCTGACGGATACTCTGCATACTGGATCCAAAGGTGGATCTGTATCTAATACAGACACACACATTTGCATCAATGGGGTACAACAAAATAGCTGTTTGGCAGCATGCCTCAAGCAGGGGAGAGGGACAGTTATCAATGAATGGGCTCCCTAAAGACAGGGATGGGCCAGGGAGCAGCCCTCTGGTGCTGCCTGGTGGGAGTACTCACCAGTGTGGCCCTCCAGCCGTGGGGCTGGAACTATGCTCTGGCCTCGAGCTATTTTTCTACTACTAGAAATAAATGCCTGTTCATGGCCAATGACTGAGTCAATAACAGCCAAAGAAGGGACTCTTGGGGTGCTAACTTAATTCCTGGATGCCTATATGTGTGCATAGAAATTCAAAAGATGTGCAAGGAACAAGTATACAGAGAGCAGCCTCTTGCTCTACCCCTTTCTACCCATGGCTCTCTGCCTTGATCCACAGAGTTGTAATAGAGGGACACGTGCCCAGGGCAAGGGTTTAGTGGATATGGTGACACTCAAGGTGCTTTCTCCTGTTCCCAGGCAGAGAAATCTGCATGCAGAGACCTCCTCTGTGTGTAAAACCACCTGAAACAAGCCAGTACCTTCAGAGGGAATATGCAATTCAAACCATTAAAGCTCCAGTGAAGGGCTGTGTAGCTCTTCCACTATCTGCCTCTAGGACTCCAATCTGTTCATTCTGGGCACTGACAGATGTGCAGGGCCCTGCTCTAATGTGTGGCACTTTGCATAAAGCGCCATGAGTTAGAGTGTACCAACCCCCCTGCCCCTGACATGGGGGATGGGGGTGGAGAATTGAGCCTGGCTGCAGAAGCCCAGGGAGCCTGCCTGCAGCAGAATAGCTGCCTCTCTTCCCCAACCCTGCTCCCCCTCCCAGCTCCGGTGCTGTTTGCAGGAAGGGGGAGAGGAGAGGGGGAGTGAGCTGCAGGCTAGGGTTTGCTCAGCATGAGCTACAGGATGGGATGTGAAGCGGAGGGGTTCCAATCCATCTGCCCCCCTTTCAGCTCAAGCCAGGGAAGCTGCAGCCCACAGCTCACTCCCCCTCTTCTTTCCTCCCTCCCTTTGTGGGGGTGGGGCTGGGCTGATGCAGCTCAGCCTGGGTCCCACCCTAATTAACCCTGGGGAACACAAGTTCCCCCAAGTACTCCAGTGTGGAGCACCTTCATCTGATCCCTCATTTGATGAGGGTTAATTTGTTGTGCAATTGGTCACTTTTAAAGTGCTTACAGGGTGCTGATCACATAACAAATTAACTTCTGTCTGCACTCTGTGATGCAGCCTCTCACCATTCCCCTTCTCCAACTCCAAGTAGCAAGCTTCCCTAACCCCGAGACCAGTAGTATTTAAAGGTGCACTGATATATTGTTTCGATATTGGATCAGCACCGATATAAAGAAAATTGACTATATCGGAAATCAGCCTGAGGGAGGGAGTGGAGCAGGGACTGGGGTAGGTGCTGTCCAGCTAGGTGGGGTGGAGCCCAGGATGAAGCCATGGCTCATCCAGGGGACGCAGAGAGGGGGAGCATGTGCCGCTAGATCTGTGCAGGGCGAGGCAGGGTGGGCTGCAGCTGCAGGCTGGGGTCAGGGGCCATGCTTGGTTTTTTCCCAACCAGGGAGGAGTTAGGGGGATTACAGTGGGGGGAGCTGCAGCCACCGCAAATTTTGCCGTAGCCCTTCCATAGCCACCTCCTAGTGCTGCTGCTGCCTACCCTGAGTGCAACTCAGTGCAGCCCCCCCATCTGCCCCCCTCCTTCCACTTCCCCTCTCCACATCCCCTGAATGAACTGCAGCTCTGTCCCATGCCTCACCCCATCCTGGCTGGGCAGCACCTACCCCAGCCCCAACCTCCCTCCTTCCCTTACTGCAGGGGGTATTGATCTGCACCCCCCACCCCTTTCCTCCCCCCTCCCCATCCACCGCAAGAGACCAGCTGGACTCAGGTGTATCAGAAATTGTATCAGTATCAGTTGATATGCCTCCTTAAAAATTGGCTATTGGTATCAACCCCCAAAATCTCTATTGGTGCACCCCAAATGGTTTTCAACCTTTTTTTTTTCATTTGCAGACCCCTACAAATTTTTAGGTGGAGGCACGGATCCCTTTGAATTGTAAGTGTGGGTGTTCACATACTTTTGATTGATCATAGTCATCTTTCACAGATCCTTTAGATATAGTTTGTAGACCCCTAGCAGTCCACAGACCACAATTGAAAAGACATAGCCATAGACATAGTGACCCAAGAGAGAATGATATATATCTCCTACTCCCTCTTGACGGCACTTGTGCTAAAGTTGTGACGATACAGAGAACATTAACACGGCCTTTGCGCAAGGATGTTTTGCAAATTTGCTGAAGCAAATTTGCAACTGTGTTCCAGAATTAGAGATGGTGTTATTCTCACAAGGCAAAAGGCTACCACAAAGCTGGGGACCAGTGCCCCACAGCTCTGATGCAGGCTAGCTATGCTGCAGCAACACATATATCTATGA
Source organism: Alligator sinensis (assembly GCF_000455745.1). Classification (NCBI taxonomy): domain Eukaryota; kingdom Metazoa; phylum Chordata; order Crocodylia; family Alligatoridae; genus Alligator; species Alligator sinensis. The sequence continues at coordinate 496,403 of NW_005842601.1, read as the reverse complement.
AGACATATGGCTCTAACAGTAAGCATTAGAGTATGCATTATAAACCACAGGAATGGAGTCTGTCAATCTTATTATGTCTACTTCATTGGCAGATAATTACAGCACAGAAAGAAAATATATTTGCTGTCTCTCATAAACCAAATCTTAGTGGGAGATATAAAGGGAGCTTTGTTCGGGAGGTATCAGGGTAAAAAAAAAAATCCAGAGTTAGGGAGGTATATAGCGGCCGCCAAGAATGTTTTGAGGAGAGGGGGGAGCTGTTTGTTTGGAAGGAGCAGATTACAAAGGTTTAACTTCATAAGACAACATGAAAGGGAAAAAGACAACGTTGTCATTTTTTCAATGTATGCGGTAATAATGGGTCCACACAAGAAAAGCTCACTTAGCCCACAGCAGCTAAATCAGCATAGCTGGGGTTGATGTGGGCACTGAAGTTTGACAGTCTTGCCAACCTATCATTTGCAAGATCTGTTTAGACTTTGACATTTTTTTCATGCATAGATTGTAGGTGGTATTTTAGGTAGGAGTCCAGTTTCTCTCTAGATGAAATAGCACCTGTTACTTCCTTAGATGACACTGTGGTAAATCTTTCTCTAGGCTGGCGTGCCTCAAATTATGATCTTGGTGTCTTTTGCCTTCTGATATCAGATATCATCTAGCACTCCCAAACTTGTCCACCATTTATGAGTTTATTTTTTGGTGCATGGGAAGAAGATGGGAGTGAGATGAGGGGCACCAGATTAAGTCTGTAGTGACTGCATGCTGTTACAGATATATGAGACCAATATGAAGTTCTCAGCATTTCCCGCATCACAGAGCCTATTTGCTGGCTGTTTCCATGAGAGAGATCAGACACAAAAAGGTTCATGGAAATGGAATTGCTTTCTCATCCTTAGAGCTGACCCCCATCAGGGTACTTGCCATATAAGGACCCTGCCATGTCTGCACTCAAATAACATGGACTCATGGATTTAATAATTCTTAGTTGTTAAGTATTCATGTGCATTCAAGAATACTGACATCATCTAAGACAGAGCTGGGACTATATTTCATGAAACATTTGGAACTTTTTTTTAATGTCTGATGTTTCAATGCAAATTAAAACATGACATTTTTTGGTTGTATCTTCCTCCATGCCCAACTTTCCCTTTTCCCCACCATGCTCCTTGAAAAATGGAAAAGGAAAAAAATGTAAAAGAGCAGGAGGAAAATGGAATTAAAAATCAAGCATCAGAAAACCAAAACTTTATTTTTCTGGGAGGAAAACTTTATTTTTCTGGGAGGAATTATTTTCAATACCTAAATTTTCCCCAAATGTTCTTGCTCATTTCACTGTAATACTTTAATAAATACAAATTTTCCTTTTTGAGAAAAAGCCATTTTTCATCAACAAAAGGTCAGAAGAATTTTTTTCAGTGACTATTTGTGTTAGTCCTTAAGTTTTATAATATGGTTACACTACTTCCCTTGAGACTTCAGGACTCCAAAGCCATTTCAGCTCCCCCAGCCAACATGTGTTTTTTGCTTCAAGTTGCACTGAGTGGTTGAAAGCGATACAGTCATTTATTGTGAAACTTAGAGAGCAGGGAACCCCTGCTTTTAGCTCTGATCCAGCATGGTAGGATGAGAGTTTGCAGTGAACTCTGGCGATGTAACTCCCATAAACTCTCTGTAAAGCAATTAATAAATTAAAGGATGTGGGCAGAAAGAGATTATGTATTTGTAGTGTCTTTGGAAAGCATTTAGAATGGCCCAGAGAGAGATGATTTGATTGGCTTTCAGTGAAAACATATTTTTAAACTACTGTAGACACCAGAACTTAAAATCTCACTAGTTCTTGAATATGATGCAAATTTTGAAAAAGGCAGATCCTTTTTGGAGGTGTAGTGTGGGTCAAAATCATCATCTACCTCCTCTATGCCTCAGTCAATTGCAAGCAACAAAATAGGAAATATATATAACATGTGCTAACTATTTTGAAATTCAAATATTGGAGGTCCAATTGAAAAGTCACATAACTAACAGTAATAAGAAGTTAAGTGGTGATGAAAGCATCCCCTTTACTGATGAACAAACTTTTTAATTTGTAAATGGAATCCAAAGAGCCCCTGTGCCCTTTCTCCAGCCCTAGAGTTTCAAGCAGCCCTACTAGCTTGTGACCCATCCACAGCACTGGGTCTAGGCTGTTCCAAGAATCTGGGATCTTCACGTTTTCCTGGGAAAGTGCTTTGGGCAAAAAAATTGAAAACAAAAATATTTAAATTTAGAACTGCTGCCACTGTTCCTCAGGGTAATTGTAATTACCTTAAATTGTAATTAAGGTGTAATCTTCAGACCCCTTAAGGTGTGCAGACCGGTCAGTGGGATCAGAGCAGACATGGTTCTAGCATAGAGCTTGGCTGTAGATGATGGATTCAGTGGTGCAGTTAGGATGAGAGCTGCTGACATGGATAAACACCTTAAGGATCTGAAGTAGGGATTCCTACACTAACAATACAATCCTAAAGCCATTGGTACTCAAATCTTCAGAGCCAGACTCCAGCCTGCTACAATACCAGCCGCAAGGCAAGGACAAGAGAATCCCTTTGGTTTTCTCCTACCAACCCCAGCCCGGCTTGGTTAACCATAGCTTCCATTCAACCACAACCAGTTCTCCCTTTCTGCCTAGCTGGAGCCCTTTCATGTCTCTCTGCTCCCCACCATACCAGTCTGTCTCTTGAGTTTATAAGAAGACTATACATAGCCTTTTCCTGAGTGGAAATTTGAATTTATTCTACAAAGCTCCCATGTTTTTGCTCCCTTCTGTATTTCACTGTCTTCTGTATGCCATCCACCATGTCATCCTGTATGCTGAAGCAGCACTCCTGGAAATGCTCCCATTCATGGGCCCACATATTTGGCACAAAATGCACCTCCTGCCTGAGGCAAGGCTAGGATGCTGGGATAGATGTAGATTTAGGTATTGATAGATGTAGATTCTTGTTCCAGGAGCATCGTTCAGTTGGACACAGCTAGCTCTGTGGTTCCAGCAAAGGCATGTCTAGAAATCTCTCTGAGTGAGATGGGATGTTAGGATAACTCATTCCAGTCCTCCCTTCATCGGTTACACAAAGAAATGGATGATTAGTTCTCTTAATAATTTCACAGAGGACAAATACATGCTCTGTATGTTTTTCCTGTATGGTTAGGGCTGAGAAACTGAATTCACAGCCAAGGTCTTGGTTTGTAATTCCTTTAAAGAAATGTGATCGAGTTGGCCTCAATTAAACAATTGTTTTATCCTTGATTAAACCACATTTGTTATTCATTGGATGTATAAGGTGATAGTCTAATGGCATGATATGCACTGCCCTGCATATATAGTACTGGAAACTTGTTCCTCAGCTCACTGTCAACTAACTTGTGGCAAAAATAAATAGGATTTTGTGCAAGAAAGGAATAAAGAAAAAATGGAAACCATACACTAATACCATCATATAGGAGCTTGGGGATTTTAAACATCCACGGGAAGGATAGAAATCAAGCACAACAGCTTTGTAGGAATATATGAAAGCAAGAAACAGAAAATGAGGTCAAAATGAAAGTGAGCAGCCTAGCTTCCCTCTCCAATAACAATACAGTATTTTCTCATATGTAACATACCCCAATTATAATATACACCTTGTTTTTGAAAGGCAAAAGGAGGACGTTCTCATTGGCAAGCTAATACAGCAAGGAAATAAAGACTTGATTAAAGTACTGGACAGTGAATATGTAACTGCCTGGATCATTGTACTCAGTGAATTGCCATCAATGGCTCAATGTCTAGCAGGGATAGGGTGTTAAGTGGGGGTTTCCCAGGGGTCTGTCCTTGGTCCAATATTGTTTAATATTTTCATAAGTGATTTGGATGATGGGATTGAGTGCATGCTTAGCAAATTTGAAGAAACCAAGTTGGGTGTAGTTGCAGATATTTTGGGAGGTCGGGCTGGGATCCAGAATGATTTGGATAGACTGAAAAATGGTCAATATTTAAAGCCTGTAATGTGAAGAACAATGAGCAATTAAAGAAACTAAGTCTCTTAGCTGCCTGAACTGCAATCCACAGCCACTGAACTGTGGAGCAGAAAACCACAGTGCTTCTCACCCTGTTGGAATTTCAGGAGATGATTTTTGAGGGAAAGGTGAAAATTATATGCAAGAAAATACAGTACATTTGTCTTACATTTCATAATGTATGATCCCACAGTGATGTGAAATGCTGGTGCCTCTGGGGTGGAGGATAGCCACCATCTATGATAGTGAGAGAGGGCCTAGCAGTCCTTCCTGATTAGCAATAATTTTGGCCAAGGATAAGAGAGGAAATCCTGGGTCTCAGTGAAACACCATGGAGTTTCTAGGCAGAAGAGATAGGACATAAGGTGATCAGGCATGTTCTGAAACATCTCCATATTCATTTTCATTTTGTGAGTTTTATGTTGACATGATCCTCTTATAACTGGAATAAACATGGAGATAAAAACCAGATTCAGATCTCAGATTGTCTCGACTATGACACAGACTGGGGTAACCAGATCACAGAAAAAACAGACACCTGTAATCTGCATGGATAATTTGTATCTGATCAAAGGCCTTGCTTTGCATACGTTCACAGATGAGAATCATTTACCAGGCAAACTGCAGGGCTAGCAAAGGTAATGGGAGGAAGGAAACAACCACATGTGTATCTTTTATATTGCTCATGTTTGTCATGGTCCCACATGATTTGCTGCTTTATGCAAAAGCTGATAGAGTAGTTAGCAAGCTGGTTCCTGGAGGACAACATCTCTGGAAAACATGGGAATAAAATAGCTGA
>NW_005842601.1:487300-491538 GCF_000455745.1 Alligator sinensis | reverse complement strand
TAGTGAAAGAGGGAGCAGTGTGTTTAAGAGTGTTAGAAATAACGCCCTCTCTGCTCCTGTTCTTTCTGACGTATACAGGGGAACACTGCCCTCCTGCCCTCTTCCCCCAAACTCAGTTTAGGTGGGGACTCCAGGGTGTCAGCAAGTCCAGGCTGGGGGAGGAACATTGTGTATCATGCTCATGAAGCATGGTCCTCACATAGCCAGGGGACCTGAGGTTGCAGCAACGTTCATGGATTCCCAGACTCATCTCCAGATGAAAGACGTTTAAATAAACTTTGGGTAGACACCTGCAAGCTGATTCACCTCTGGGTGACTCCACTTTTCCACAGTGCAGCTAAGCTGAGGTCCTTATCTTTTTTTAAGGCTTCTCCATACTGACATTGTTGAGTCATGCTGGCTGAATGATGCAAAATGTCATCATTCATGCAAAAGAGAACAGCCGCTTCAATGTTTAAATGAAACTCTTTTGGTTATAATTGTGCCTCTCCTTATGTTTGCTTTTGCATTGCATGTTTGGAGTTTTGTAGCCATTGAGTTTCCCAATCAAAACAGGACATTGGCAGAAACAGTAAATTAGAAGTGAATGTTTATTTACAGAAAACAAATATGAGATTCCTGAACCAGAATATTTATAAGAATTGGTTGAACTAAGGATAAGGAGGGAGGGATGCCTTAGACATTACAAAATAAATAAACTGATGGATTTTGAAATCAAGTTGGTTCAAGCCCAAAAAGTTTATGAAAAGGATTATGTGAAGCTGTTGTCTGAATTTAATAATCCAGAAATATTTCCAATCCTGTAGTCCTAGGAAATCTTTTTGGAAAATTTAGAAATTTTGGCCCAAACTCACAATATTGTGATTTTGAAACTCTGTTCTGTGCCTCATAGTAGTAATAACTGAGGCATGCCATATTTACATACTCCTCTATAGACTGGTCTCCTTGACCTTTGGCCTCTTGGTCTACATTTCCTATGATGCGCCAAGGTCTCTCCACTTCTCTATAGTAGGACTCTTGTGATGTATCTGATGCATTTTATTCTTTGGGTTTTTGATAGTAGATCCTGGAGGTGCCAGCCATGAAAAATGCCTGTTGAAATGGATACTACTCAAATATGTAGTGAAAGACAGGTCCTGCCTTGATCAGGTCCTAATTCAAATAGACAAAAATGGGACCCCATCACCACTACTATATCAGAGTGCTTCACCATTTTTATTGCATTTGCTCTCACAGCACCTGGAGGAAGTCTGACAGTGCTATTGTCCCAAGTTTTTGCACGCCTATGTCCTACTGACTTCTGTAGTGATCAGGAACCTAAATACCTTATTGAGCTGGGCCCAAATAACTTGCCTGAGGTCACAAGGTCACAGAAAAACTCTGCAAAGCAAGTAACTGAACCCACATCTCTGAAGCCTGACGCAAGACCACTAATCATTTCATTGTGGCAAAGCTGGCAATTGAGCTTACATCTCAGTCTTGATCTAAGGTCCTAATGACAAGACGAGCCATTTTCTTGTTACAGAGAGCTCTACCTGAGAGTTGGGGCAACTTGTTCTGTCAGGATAACTTGATGAATGACCTGGAGACCACCCTATGAGTTCAGTTACATTGAGTCAAGGGCCTGAACTGGTGTAACAGTGCAGGCTTTTCAGCTTAATACCTTGAAGCCTTTGCTTTATCGCAGACCAGGTTCTCCTTCAGGTCTCCAAGGAACCATTTCACAACTGTTCCTCCCACTTTCCCTGATTCTGAACAAGGGGTCACACATAAATCAGTAGCCCTCATTTTGCATTATTTCAAACTCAGCCCTTTCCCCCATCCCCATTTTGGCTACATTTCCCTGCTTGTATCCAGCTGGGATAAAACTTTTGACCCCAGATCTAGAACATGAGTGCAGGCAGCAATGGCCTTAATCCCTGGTGATTTTGATGCAGGTTATAAAACCCAGCTTTTTCCTTAGGTCATTGTCAGTAGATGGGGCAGTGAAGAGGAGGAAGTTAACTCAGCTACTGTACAAATGAGCATAATATGAATGGTGCCCAGGGAGGCATTTGGTCCTCATTAACAGGAGCTCAGTAGCCGGTTTGTCATTTTTCTTGTTTGTCATAAAAAATAAATACAGTTTAATAGATGATCTAACAGAGCAGGTTTTGGCAACAAAATGGGCTCTGTCCCATTATAAACTTGATGTGTATAATTTAAGGCAAGATGGAATATAAAACCATTTCCAGCTCATACAGGAGGCAGAGACAGAGATTTAGATCTTGATTGTGCAGAAATGAAAAACAGCACATTCTTGGATAGTGTATTAAATCATGCATTATATTTTATGGAGTTCAGGCTATAAACAGCCTATTTCAGAATAATTAATCATGTCATTTATTTTTATTTTTCTGCAATTGAAAAGTTAGCCTTAAAAAAAAAGATGTTTTATGGGAAAAGAGCAGTTTAAGCACCTTAATAGATTGTGTGGAGACCAGAAAGGAATTTGAGGGGCAGTTCCTGTTCACTTGTAGGTCAAAATTACCATCAGTTAGTAAAGATTTAAGAAATGCCCCCCAAAGCCCAAGGGAAATTTTATGGTTGATGGGAAAAGCCTGGGTTTCAAACCAAGGGCAAGTTCAGATTTGGAACAAGACAGGGAAGGTGAGCTGAAGGGGCAGTTGAATAGTCATTCCTTTGATAAGCAGCTCTACTTTCACAAAACATTAGGAACTGATTAGCTGGAGTCCAGTAGACTAGTTGGGGCATTCATTAGGACAATTACTACTCATCCCAGGCACTTGTGCTTTCTTTTGTGAGTAGCCCAATGGAAAGTTCACTTTTCATCTGGACTGATGAATTTGCTCATTGCTTGTATTTGATTGACTGTGACATGGTTAGCTCTTATTGTGACTAAAAACAGATCTCTGAATTCTCTACTCAGTGCCATCCATATTTTTGTACAGAACTAAATGGGGTTGTATGTTTATCATTAGAAAGATGGCCAGGTTTCTAGCCAGTGTAAATCAGCAACTTTCTGTCCAAGTCAATGGAGCCGCATGGATGTGTATCAGCTAAGGGTATTGCTTAGAACTGGGTCTCAGGTAGATTTCCTAGATCCTTAAGTAGTGCAAGGCAGTGTCACTCTATGAAGTTGCCTGTTTCAGATCAGCTGAGTGTCTAGCCCTTAGCACTAAATCTGAAATAACCCCATTGAAACAAAGGGAGTTACTCCAGATTGAAATGACATAGGAAACTGTTTCCTAATGCTTCAAGTATGTCTGTCAGTGATATCTATCTATCTATCTATCACTGACAGTATACATATCACTGTATGTATGTGATACGTACATACATACATATATATGCATACATACATAGATATATATATACATATACATATATATGTGCATACTGAAAAAACTATATTAAACCAGGGCTGGAATCACCCTTATTATTAATGTTACCTGACACTTCCCATTTTAAGACCTTTTCAGATGCTCATAATTTTGCCAGACTTTTTCCAGGCTGAATATCTGCCTCCGGCTGAAGATGCATTTGGCTTTTTAAAAAACCATTTATGGAAAATTTCAGTCAAAGCAGTTCAGCCTTTATGGGGAACAAGAATAGAAATTAGCTTTGTCCTTTCAGAAACAGTCTAATGACGTTTTCTTGGAACAACCCTAGTTCCTCCATGCTTTGGAGCAGGGGCTTGATGTGTACTGATGTAGGGGTTGACTATTTTGTCAGGGATGTGTTATTTGCCATTCTTATGAAAATCCATCCAAATTGGGCCAAGTTACAACTGTGTTGAAAATCATCGTTTGTTCATGCTCATTAGAGATGTGGTAGATTCTTTAAAGATTTCAACTCCACTAAGCTTACTTTAACCACGCAGAGCTCCTAGTGCTAACCAGATGGCAAATGCAAGACCTCCACAGAGCAGCCAAGCATATCCAGTGTAGAGATTCAGAGGGGAAATTGGCATTTCCTTGTAATGGCACTCCCAGTTGTTCCAGGTCAGGCAGTGTGGAAGAGGAAACTGTCTGAACAGTGCCATAAAAACAGTTTGGCAACCGGGGCAAGCCCATAGCGGCAGCCTGCCCTCGCCCCGTGGACAGATCTAGGGGGCCATGCTCCCCTCATGCTTGATCAGGAGTGCACGCAGTGGCAGGAGCCACCCTCCCCTGGCCCCGTGCCCCCACAAATGAGCCACTCCCCCAATGTGCCCCCCCTGCTCCCCAAGACCCGCC